>NC_050454.1:23619116-23919116 GCF_903995425.1 Onychomys torridus | reverse complement strand
GATCCTATACCAGCACACACATATGCTCAAGGTGTATGTGCGTGTACATACCAAAGATTACATATTTAAGGGGTCTGTCACACAATTACTTAGACCCTACCCTATATATTGTTGATAGGGAGGGGAATTACAAGGAGTAGGGAGCCATATCTTGAGAAACACCCATGTTAGCAACAGCAGGAATCTAAATTGCATTAGCTGTGGGAGTGAGGGGGTCCAAAGGTTCACACAGAAGGCTTTAGGGCAAAAGTTGAATACACACTGAAGGCTTGCCATGGAAAACCCTGGAATAGAAGCAAAACAGTCTGGACATTGTACCAAGCTTAAGGTAATTTTCAGCCCTGGCTGCTGAGCAGAATCACCTGGAGAGCTTTAAGAGCTATACCCACAGCCTCCCTCCCTCCAGATCAAAGGTAATGTCTGGGAAGTGAAACAGGGAGATTACAACAAACAGTCCAGTTTAGGAACCACTGAGCTTGACCACAGGAAGGAGCCATGTGAGATAACATTAAGACCTGGGTTTAAAGGCAGTGGTTCTGTGCCTGCTACCTGTGGAAGCTTCTCTTCTAACGTGAGTTAAACAATGTTTTCTGAGTGTTTCCTGCACACCCAGCTCACTGTAAAATCTGATTTTTTTTTCACTTTTGTAATGTTCCATAGACAAAGCTACAAAATAACTATTCTAAGTGGCCTTTACTACACTGCAAGGAAATGCTTTTGTATCAGGAAATGTCCTAAGTTTCATCCATGCCCAAACTTCACAAAACTACTTTTAAATACAGGGAGAATCTAAGTAGGTGCTCAACCTTTTGATATTGCGACACAACCTTATCATTTACACGGTGCACCCTCCTCTCCCCCGGAGAGCCACACAATCTGATTAAGAAAAAAGCAAAACTAAGGTATTGAATAAGTTTTCAATTTTGTGTTGGGACCATATTCATGTTTGTTCTAGATCACATGTGGCTGGTGGGCCTTTGGTGCGACATGCTTGACACAGCTTTCATTTATAACTCTTGGTTTCAGAAAGTGAAATGACTACAATGTATCTGACTTATTTTGCAACAAATACTTTCAGTGTACTTCCCAAACAAATGAAAACACAGTATCTACACAGCAAATCCAGAGTCCTCGGGAAAAGGAAAACGGTTGAGATGACAAAAAGCAAGTCTGGCTGGCCGTGGGGATAAGATGCTGCAGGGTACACCCACCATGAAGTTTCCTTAAGAAATCTGCCCATTGCTCCCTATAAAGTTAGCCAGAACTGTCCTGAACGTTTCTTCACTCTACTTAGTGGTAAAATGTCATTCGAACATTAGTTAGGCTTTGGCAGTTAGTTTCATGTGATCTCTTATCTGCAGACGAGGTCAATAAAAGCAAAAAGACCCCCTCAGAGAGAAGAGAACCCCAATAGTCAAAATGTCCAACCTCAGCAAGAGCCCAGAAACCCCATGCTTGTTCAGGAAATACGAAATCAGACGAGCTCGTCATTCGCTTGGACCAGTGCTGTTCAGAAGCAAAAAGATGGGCTTCTAAAAAGAAAAACGCCAGCCTAACTCTCCGACACAGGGGTGAAAGTTACAAAAGCAAGCAGTACGAGTTTGACGAGTGGGTCAGAAGGAAAGTCCGAAGACAAGGAACAGAGACGGAAGAGATGGCAAAAGGTGAAGGAGGCAGGCAAAGGCCGCCCGGTGAGGACTTCGCTGCCCAGTTCTTTATGCACCCAGGACAGCATGGGGCCTCTGTCCGCCCGCGCGCACCGGAGCAGGGCGAGCCCCCGCGGGCCTGGCACCGAGGGTGCGGGCAGGCTAGGGTGAAGAGGGCGCTCGCCCGGGGACAGGTGGGCGCTCTGGGGTCCCCAGGAACGAGGGACACTGAGCCTAGTGAGCCCTCACCTCGCGCTGCTTTGGAGGGGGTGGGTGGAGCTGAGCCCGGGGCCGCCCCCCGGAGCCGCCCCCGCAGCCGCGGCCCAGGCTGTCAGCGCCCCCTTCCCGCGGCCACTCACCCGCCGGCGACGCGCTCCCGGCCGCAGTGGCGGCGACCCCCGCCTGGGTCATGATCCCAGGAGCGGAAGGCAGCGGTGTCTAGCCGGCCAGGCGAGCCTCCGGGTCCGCAGCCGCCGCCGCCTGCTTCTGCGGGGCTGGGGGAGCGCGGGCCCGGGCCCTCCTCTCCCCCCGCCCCCGCCGCCTCTCCTCGCGGCCACCGCCGCCGCAGCGAGCCCGAGCCCTCGAGGCCGGAGACCCGGCGGCAGCACGGCCTCAACTTTCCCAGCCCCCCTCCCCCCGCCCCTCCCGCCCCTCCCGCGGCCGCCGCTCCGCACGCGCGCACAGCCTAGCCTGGGTGCGCCGCGCGCCCGCCCCCGGCCGACCGGCCCGCCAATCCGGCGCTGGGGAGGCTGCCGTCGTAGCCAATCAGTAGCCGGGATGCCTCTGCGCTAGGCTAGAGGGCGGGAGGAGGTGGAGGGAAAAGGCTAGGAGGGAGCAGGCCTCAGGCGGCCCAATGAACACGGCCGGGGGGCGGAGGTGTGCAAGTTGGGTTGAAAGAACAGGAAATATTCTTAAAGGTAGAATGACGGGCAGAAAGGGAAGCCAGTAGGTGAATGAGAAAGAGGTAAGCCTGGTTCCTTAAAGGGGACGCTTTGAGAAGCTCGAAACGACGTTTTAAGAAAGTTCCTTGCATCCTGTTCTCTACCGTGCTTCTGGCATATTTCAGTGCGAGCTCAGAAGTGGAAAAAGTGAAGAGGACGAGGGCATCAGAGGCTTTCGGAGTTAGACAGGTTCCTTTAGCCTGACGATCAGAAGGCGGGAAACGGTGGTGGAGAATTCAGTTCTCTCCGGACTTCCCTTCCAGGGCAAGATCTTTTGCAGACCCAAGGCTGCTGGAATTCGTAAACTGTTGATTCCTGACATCCTTCATTTGCCAGAAAGCATGAAGGCCATTTTCAGAAATGCCCCGGAGCCCCCAGCTAAGGGAGGGAATGTGTGACTTTGGGGGGATGAGGATTGGAATCCTAAACTTAGGTTACTAGACACTTGTATCTAGGACCGGAGACCGCAGAGTCCTCTAAGGTGCGTTTGGAGCTCTCAAGGCGTAGTCACAATTACCTTTTTTCTAGGGTTGTTTCATTTCACAAACCTGTCTCTCTGAGACAGGTGCCGGGTCCTTCACCTGGTGGTGGTGAAAGACTTATGAGCTCTTCACAACCAGATATAGTCACTTCTACAGCAAATATATAATGGAAGCAGACCTTGCGTTGAGAAAAAGATAAGTCCATTTTATCTTTCTCCGCACTTTGAAAATCTGTGATGAAATAGATCTTTAACATTACTTCAAAACTGGTGCTAATAAGCAATCTGAATTTTTTTTCCACTTCCTTGTCCCTTCTGGGCCAGGGCAGTGAGTTTTGATTAGCCTTGAAATGGATTTGTCTTTCCCAAGTCCAAGCAGCAGAGACCTTATGATTCAGAGTCGTAATAGTAACACTAATAACTCATCCATGAAACTATGTTAATACATGTCCAGCTACACAATTTCCATCCTAGTAAAAATGTAAGGTCTTATGGGTAACAAATATCAAATCCAGGGTACATATAACTTCCTGAACTACAATACATTTAATTCTAAGTTAAAAATAAAACATGTTGGGTTTTGTTGAGACAGGATTCCACTGTGTAGACTAGGCTGTCTTTGAACTCACAGAGATCCAGTTGCCTCTCCATCTTGAATAGGATTGCTGGAATTAAAAGGGTTTACCACTATATCCAGATGCAAAAGAAAGTTTTGGTGATTCAGAAAACAGAATTTAAGAGTTTTTTGAACGATTAATACCATTCAGACATGACTTTAAAATAGAAAGTAAATTATTTCTGATTGTTGAAGGTCAGAATATTAACTTTTAAATTTCAATCTTCATTTCCTAATTGAAGTCCATCCTAAACTGGTGAGATGGTGAGGTGGCTCAGAGTAAAGGCGCCACCTGTCAACAAGCCTGATGGCCTGAGTTTGATCTCCAGAACCTACCAGTGGAAAGAGAGAACAAACTTCAAGTTGTTCTCTAACCTCCATACATGGACTATGCATGCATGTGTGCAGAAACACATATATGCACATATAAATAAAATGTAAAAAAATAAAGTCCAAATCTCAACTAGAGGTCTTTTTTGATTAGCTTTATTCAACATTATTTAGCATGAGAGATTGAGTTGATAGCACGTAAGGGTAGCTGGTATGTGCTTAGTGTCTAGATTGGTAATAACATACAGTATGTGTTATTGAAACTGGTGTGTCTACAGGTCAAGTGCTTTAGACTGAAGATTTGCATGGTATATAATCACTTGTTTGCATCCTCAGATTCATTTCATGAAATGGGCTTCAACAGCAGCTCTGGTCAAAAGCTCAGCTTGCTCAGAAGGCTCAGCTCCCACCTACTCCCTCCTTGCTCTGGCCTGCAGTCATCAAAACAAATGTGTCTCTTTGCAGTGCCCACATCCTCTGTTACCAGGACCACTGAGTCTTGACCTGTGGCCATGCATGTATAATCATAGTCCAGGTGCTGCATAGAATTGCATGGCCAGGTTCACACGGCATGGCTTTTGCCTGCAATCACACACTCATCAAACTTGCTTTTGTAACTCTGAGAGTTAGAGGGCCAACTTTGTCTTGATTTAGAGGGCCAACTTTTGCTTTCTGAATAGGAGTAGTACAAGTGTTTATTTCCATGTTTCTAGAAGGAATATCCCAGCTTTTCCAGAGTTTGTAATTTTTATTTTGCATTCCCAACAGCAGTATATGAAGGGTCCAGATAGTCCACACCATTACTGACACCGAGCTACTCCTTAGTTTTTGAGACAGTCTCACTAGATAGTTCAGGACATCATTAAACTGGTCAACTTCCTACCTTAGCCTCCCTGCTGCTGGATTTACAAGTATCACAGATGTGCACTACTTTCTCAAATAACTAATGGTGCTGAGCATCTATACTCCCAAATCATAATGTTTTTATTACAGTGAGTTTCTTTTCAGACACTATCAACTCTGGAAGCATCTCACTGACTTATAAAAGTTCTTTATATGTTGTACTAATGTTTTCAACGATTGTGCAGCTTGTGTTTTGCATTTATAAGAATGGCTTATGTTTACTAACTTGTTTCATCCACATAACCATCCTGCAATATAACTCTTGTCATCACACTTGTGAAGAAAGTCAGGGCCCGAGAAAGCAACCACACAGCTAGGCGGCCATGCTAAAACAGCAAGTCACAATAGTGATGCCAACTCAGCAGGCCTTTCCCCAGGTCATCACAGTCCATATTTTCTTGATTTATTATGAACCTATCAGTCTAATTATGTCATTGCTGTGTCTGTTCTCCAGAAATCAAGAGCTGAGAGCTGAGATCTGAATCCTTAGCCTGTTAAGTTCTTGATGCAACTGAAACAGAAGTCTTTCCATTTAGAAATCCATTCTTACAATGTCAATATAAAGCTTTATTGTTCCAAAAGCCCGTCAAGCTCTCTGAAATTGCTCATGAATTTACCTGTTTGGCCAGGTTTAAATCTTATGTTGGACACAGGGTCACACACACACACACCTCTATGTATGTGAATTTTTCATTGAAAGCAATTCCACCACCCTGCCCTTTAGTCTTTCTTCAAAGTCTCAAAGTTTGTTACCTCATTGGTTGAATGCCACTTTATGTCATAAACAAAAGATTCATATGGTTTTGTCATTTGTGCTTTTGTTTGAGACAAGGTTTCTCAGGGTAGCCCCAGCTGTCCTGTAATTCACTCTGTAGAACAGGCTGGCCTCAAACTGACCTGATTCTGCCTCCCAAATGCTGGGATTAAAGGTGTGCTCCGCCACCACCTGTTAGATTTTGTTTTTTTTAAAGCACAGCCATGCATTGTGTTGGTATTTACTTTTAATCTCAGCACTTGGGAAGCAGACAGGTAAATGTGAATTCAAGGGCAGAGAATACTATCACCTAAGTCCATTTTACAGATTACTTCTGGATCATATCAGATTACTTCTGTGGTACCATATCAAAAAAAGTCCTTTAATCCCAGCAGAGGCCAGGCTGGTCTACAAAGTGAGTTCCAGGACAGGTAGGGCTGGAAGAGAAACCATGGCTTGAAGAAACAGATCTTTTACTAATTAATACAAGGTCACATAGAGTTTTATCTTCTAGATATATTTAGTGTTTTCTTTCCGGTCCAAGGAACATTGTAACAATTCATTTAAAAAAAATTTAACTTTATTGCATTGGTGTGCAGTTAGTTGTCAGATCCCTTGAACTGGAGTTAGACAGTTGTGAGCTACCATGTGGGTGCTGGGAATTGAACTTGGGTCCTTTGGAAGAGTAGCCAGTGCTCTTAACCAGAGCCATCTCTCCAGACTTTTGCTCTTGAGACGGGTCTATGTACTCCTGGAGTTCTGCCACAACTCTACACCTGTCTTTCAATCCTTCTGACGACTTGTTCTCACTCTTGTCCAGAGGACTGAGCTAGCTACCATGCTTTTAAAATTATTTTTTGTCATCAGTAGCAAACTGCTGCCCTCCGGGGTTCTTCCACTGTGCTGTAAGCTTGTATTTAAGACCTTCTCCCTCCTTCAATAAACGGCATTCAGCATTCAAAATAAATAAATAAGTAAATAAACAAGTAAGTAAATAAATATAAAGAAAAAAGAGTAAAAAAAAAAAAGTCCTTAAATTTCTATGAGTTTTCAGCCCTTTTGCTAGGACGTAAATCTATTCCAGCTGTCTTACAGATACTTGCAGGTCTCTGGCAAAAGTTCTACTACTGCATCAAAAAATCTGTTCTGATAAAAACAGTCTCTGGAGCTCATTTTGACCTCATTTATTTTTGAGAATATTTTGCAGTTTCCTTCCTTCTGCTTGGGCCAAGGGGCTTTCCAGATATGTCAACCCCTGCACCTGCTGGCACCAGCTCTGAGGATGCCAACCCCCCCAACTTAGGATGCCAACTGGGATGGATGAACCTCAACATCCAGAGAAATGGCAGATTGGATGGCTCCTACAATCCTGAAGAACACATCCTGTGATATATTATGTCCCCAATATACTGTACACCCTAGCAAACTTATCTGGGGTCAGAGGACAGAACAGCCACTAGATAGATATAGAGACCAGAAAATGGTGGCACACACACACAGCTTTAATCCTAACATTCTGGAGGCAGAGATCCAGATGGATCTCTGTGAGTTTAAAGCCACACTGGAAACAGCCAGGCATGGTGACACATGCCTTTAATCCTAGGAAGTGATGTCAGAAAGCAGAAAGGTATATAAGGTGTGAGGACCAGGAACTAGCCTGGATAAGCTTTTAGGCTTTTAGCAGCAGTTCAGCTGAGATCCGTTTGGATGAAGACTCAGAGGCTTCCAGTTTGAAAAAACAGGATTGGCTGAGAAGTTGGTAAGGTGAGGTTCTTTGTGGCTGGTTCTGTCTGATCTTTCAGTGTTCACTACCCCCTCCAAAAAATTATTTTGTATACTGTGAAGATATGAGTATTGATAAATATAATTTTTCCTACATGATTATTGAAAGGAATATTATTTCATGTGCATTGACAAAGCCAAGTGATTGTGCAAGTGTAGATATATTTATATACTCAGTTCTGTAGCACTGGTTGGTTGATGTTGACACTGACACCACTTCAACTTTATGTGAACTCAATTAAAGTTCTCTCAAACCCACCAGCAATGTTTTCTTTTAATCATTATCACTTGCAAATAAAAATTGTTTTTTATTCCTTTCCAAACTGCATGCTTTACACTTTTAATCATCAGGCTATAACAGTATAGAACAGTATATAGGTGCTAAGAGCAGCTTTCTTTACCTTTTTCCCAACTTAAATATAAAAAAAAGATCACACCAATAAGGCTTTTATAGCTTTTCCAGGTTGTCTCTTTAATTCCTGTATCATTCAAATTTTTCGTCATGATGGTTAACTTTCATTGTCAATGGCACACTCTGGATGTACCTATGAGGAGAGTTGCTGAAAATTTTAGCCAAAGAGGCAAGACTTACCCTGAATGAGGTTTTCTCTTAATGGCACTCTTAACAATTACAGACAATTACCTATGGGGCAGGGTCCCAATGGGCAGAACAGAAAACAAAGAGAAAGCAGGTTGAGCATTAGCATTCACCCCCTTCATCCTGACAACAGAGGCATTGTGATCAGATGCCTCACACTCCTGCTGCTCTGCCCACGCCACCATGACAGACTGTAGCTGGTAGCCCTTCAAATTTCAGGAAAAACCAAAAAAAAAAAAAAACAAAAAAAAAAAAAAAAACACTCCCTTGTCTGTCAGGAGTAATGTAATACAAAAAACTGGCAATGGAGTAGGGATATCGTTGTGAAAAATACAACCACGTGGTATTTAGGCTTTTTGTTGTGTTGGAGGATTGTGAATTTTGGAGCTAAGGGCTCCAATGCAGTAAAATTTCAGAGAAGGAACCAGGACTCTTTCCGGATTACTTTAGTAGATTATTCATGATATAGAGAATCTGGTTACATTCTCATATCCAGAGAACTTCATGAAGCAGAATTCCAAGCAACAGGCTATTTGTTGAAGGAGGAAATTTTAAGATGGAACAGAATCCATGCTGTGGTACAGGTACTGCTCACTGCTCTTGCTAAAACGTATGGTGAGGGAACAGAAAGGTACAAAAACTTAATAGCAAGTTGAAAGTGGAAAATAGGGCAAAGTCTGTAATTGTTAAGAGTGCCATTAAGAGAAAACCTCAGACCCTTCACTGGGGCAACAGGAAAAGGCTGTGTGCAACTCATCCAGCAAAGGGTCCATTACGAAAGTGCAAATTCATCTTAAGAAAAAACTCTGAGAAAGTCACTGGAGTTCCCTGCTCAAAACCAAAGGTCTAGAAAAAGCTTTCTCAGGGTCAGCACAAAGGCCAATAAAACTGTGAGACAAGACCATCCATATCTTGAGCTGTCAGAACTTGGCAGAAGGATCTAAATGGGGCTAATTTAGACGAAAAGAAAGATTTGTCAGAGAATTATGACAGTTCTAGAAGGCCACTGAGGATAAGCAATGTGTGGCAGGGTCAGATTCCAATCTGCAAGGTCCTGAAAGACCACTGCATGAAGCCAGGAAAATGAAGTCTAAGACCCAGGGATGTTGGAGATGACCAGAAACGTGAACTGTTTGCCAATGAAAGCTGAAAATTGGAAACAGACCAAGATTAACCACAGAGACCATGGCCTTTAGTCCCAGCGCTCTGGAGTTGGTGGGCAGACATCTAGGCCCTTTCTGTTGGAAGATCCAGAGGTAAGAAATCATACTGATTACCCTGATATCTGATGCCTGGTTTTTTAATAAGTCTAATTAGATTCATGCTTCAAGGTGTGCTCCAGGTAGGAGACCTTCATCCTTCCATCTATTGGAGTATGTAAAACTGGTTTCATATTTTTTTAAAACATTCATTTGTGTGTGGAGGTCAGAAGGCTTTACAACAGCAAGCATCATTACCTGCTTGAGCCAACTTTTGACGGACTTCATTTCACAAAATTTACAAATAAGTCACAATCCAAATGAGCCTGTCATTTGCACAATTGGTCGCTTTTTGGGGTCCTAAAAATTTCCTTAATATGGCTTTACTTCCCTATTAACAGATATCTGCTATAATTTCACTGAACTTCCTTTAGGTTTAATACCCCATTTCTCAAGATACAGACTTACAAACTTGATTCAAGTTTTTTTTTTTTTTTGTATATACATTCACCACCACATATACTTTTTTTTTTTTTTTTAAGCTGAGGATTGAACCCAGGGTCTTGCGCTTGCTAGGCAAGCACTCTACCACTGAGCTAAATCTCCAACCCATATTATACTTTTAAGCAGTATCAGAAACCATACTCGTGATTTATCAAGAAATATGTTACTGACTAGTCCCTCTGGATACAGAAGACAGTTGTTTGGCTCGAACCATTTGGGGGGCACTCAGGCAGGGGGATAGGGATCTGTCCCTGGTCTATAGGCAGGCTTCTGGAATCTGGTGCCTGTGGTGTGACACCTTGCACAGCCTTGGTGCAGTGGGAAGGGGCTTGGACCTGCCTAGACTCAGTGTGCTGGGCTCTGCTGACTCCCTGTGGGAGACCTTGATTTGGGGGTATGTGGGGATGAGGGGTGGCTTGGGAAAAGAGGGCTGGGGGTGGGAGGAGGGATCTGTGGATAGTATGTGGAGTAGAAAATTTCTTAATGAAAAAAAAAAAAAGTATGTTACTTAGACTTCACATAATTTCCAGTTATGTAGAAACTTGAAAAATGTGTTATCTGGGATCATGTAAATAAAATTTTCTCAGGGGAAAGACACCATTGGATGGGGAGAGATAACTCAGCAGTTAAGAGCATTTGCTATTCTTGGAGAGGACTCAGGTCTAGTTCCTAGTACCCACATCAAACACTTTACAACCACCTGTAATCAGTCTGTTGAGGAGGCATTGAATATGTGGAGGCAGAATCAGCAAATGTGAGGGTAGCCTGGGGGTGCTGCTTACAGACCAGTCTATTCTAACATTGCAAGGCATTCAGTTCAACCCCAGGTACTACTAAGGAAAAAGACCTAATGTTTACTACTAGTGCTAGGTGTCCCTAGGGCCATACCCTCTTTTCACAATTTCAGTCACTGCCAGATCCCTTCTGGGTACACCCCATGACCTAAGTCAGTGTACTACCCCGTTAAATTACAAAACCACCAATAATAAGTGCTGGCAATTCAGTAATCATGCTCTAAATTTGGCCCAGGCTACACACTATAAATCATATATACCTCTGATACCTACAGACACTAGAGGTGGGTTGGCTACTAGGCAGTTAAGTAGTTACAGAAGTTACACTTGTAGGACTTACCAGTGTTTAAGTATAAGAGTTGAATAAGTAAATGCTTAATAGAAGTCTTGACATATTTCCTTACACTCTTACTACAGAGAACCTGTGTTTGGTTCCCAGTATCTATATAGTGGCTCACAACTATGTCACTCCAGTATCAGAGGTTTTGACACTCTCTTCTGAGCACATGCATACATGAGGTACACATACCACACACACAACTAAAAAGATTAAGACCATGGTACTGTAATTCGATTTCTCTTTTCAATGGGCGTATGTAACCCAGTATGGTCTTAAATGCTTCAAGTTCTTACTTCCTGCTTCAGCCTCCTCTCCTGATCAAATGGGAAAATGTTGCAAGTCTAGTCTCTACTAAACAACAAAAACCCAGATTTGAACTAGTCTGCTAATTTTAAATTGTAGCTTGACTAAAGATCAGAATGAAGCTACACCAATCAAGAGAAACATATTAGGCTTGATACAATCATAACCACAATACAGAGCTTCTGATGCATAAATCCTGAACTTTTTGTTGTTGTTGTTGTTTTGACTCACCAGGCTCCTAAGCCTTATGAAAGTGGAGTATTTTCTATCCACATTGCTTCATAACATTAAAGCAAACTCAAGATTGATGAGAGAACTTGTTTGTTCACTTTTGTACAGGAAACCCTCAGCCAAAGTGATGGTATACACCTGTGATACCAAATTTAAGAGGGAGGAGGAGGAATTCAAATTGAGCCTGAGCTGCACAAGTTCAAGGTGAAACCTTGTTTCATAAGTAGCTGTCTCCCACAAGGGTCCTTAGATATTCTACTTACAATAGAACATTATGGATCTAGAGAGATAGCTCAGCAGTTGTTAAAGGTTCGCTCAATGCACACGCCAACACTTGCACACACACACCCCCCCCCACACACACACACAATCTCAGCACTCTGGAGGCAGAGGTGGGTGGATCTCTGCAAAGGCCAGTCTGGTCTAGAGTTGCAGGCTGACCATGGCTACACAGAGACCCATTTTTTTTTTTAACTTACCTTAAGAGGCCACAGCCTTCATGAGCCTCAATTGATCATTACTGTATTTGCAGAGCTTAAAAGATAAGGTGTTTACTAAGCTCAGAAATAATTTAAGTGAGAACCTGACAGTTTTCTTTAGAATGGAAGATTGCTAATGACAAGCAATAGTCAAGACTGCTCAAATCTTTAGGAATTCCTGATATTGCCAGTATGGTTTCTCAGAAAAGCTAAATACTCTAGAAAGTTTGGTTGACAGAAACAATTTTTTTTCAATCAGTATCTTGTTAAAGTTATAGCTATTTAACACGTTTTAATTCATACTTAACCCATATGCCTTGAATTGTTGAGGACAGTAAGAGTTCCTAGTTCAATGTATAGAAAATTCCAAAAATTTCTGTCCAGCAGTACTTCCCAAATGTTAGAGTTAAGTTTTCTTCACAATATAACAGAGAAAGACTGTAATTTTTAAATGGACTTTGTTAAGTAGCAAGTGTTTTGTTTCATATTATGTTCCAAATGATTCCTAGATCAGATTTAGGATTATGAGTTTAGGCAGTCCAATGGATATATTCACAGTGAGAAACTGAGGCCTAACAGCCATGTGAGATGATGCAGTTCCTCTAGCCATTATCAAGCCTTCAAGAAAATGCAGTCCTGGATGATACTGGATGGTAATAAAATTTTAGAACCAACTGGAGAAATCACACATTGCTTGATTGGGAAATTATGGGATCCAACAAATCTGTTGTTTGAAACTGCTAAATTATGATAACTAAGACACACAAAGACTGTTCTTGTGGAATAAGCGAAATACTAATTCAGACCATCTTGTAACACTTGTTAATCCTGTAAGGCAAATTTTTCAAGTGCATACTTCTTTGATTAAAAAAAATTCCTAGACTCACTCAACTACTAAAACCCTCACCACAAAAAGGGGGTTGTGGGAGGAAATAGATGAGAATATACATATTTAAAGTCCATATTAATTAGAACAAAGCCTAAAGTGCTATTTTAAATAATTACATTCAAAATACAGTAATAGACACCTCTGTGGATCTTATTTTTCTCTCACTGAGAGTAAGTAGATATATTGGCCAGTGGTTTTTATTCATCTGACAATGTTGTTCATATTTATAATGCCACTTTTGTGTGTGTTGTTTGGTTTTTCTAATAGTAAAGGAGACTTAGAGCTGATATACTTCTTCTTGTTCATCCATACCCCAGGGTGAACAGGAAGTAGTGAAAGAAAGGCAGGGCCCACAGCAAACTTTCATAATTTTGAACGCAAAGAAGGCCAAGGAAGAGGGAAGAGGAGAAAATACAAGTCCTATAATACATACAATAGGATGGGATGGTATAGGAAAAGGTGAGGTGTGGAGCTGCAGAATTGCCCCATATTCTTTCTGATGCTGTTTCCATAGTTTCCAGGCTGAGGTGCACTCTCAGAAGATGGGACTGGGAAAAGAGGGTTAGGGCCTCAGTCATCCCCACACCCCAGCTGTAGCTGTTGTAGGCTCCTGTTGGTCTGGGGCTTCTGCTGGGTGGAGCTGGTCTGGCTATGTTGCCCGCTGCCCATCTGTTGGCCAATGTTTCTTTATCAAAGTCTGAATTAGCATGCCTTGATTATATCTGGACTATTTTCATGGGTTTTAAATTATGTCTTAAAGAAATATAATAAAACAGTATGGGTCACAGTACACAACGATGACATATAGTTGCAGACTGTAAAACTCAGCACAACACGAGTTTCATGACATTTACAGACAGATCACTACCAGAACATCACATAAGTTTATTTCAGATGTAACAGCAACATTAAATTGACAAGTTTGATTCTTAACTGCACCAAGTAAACGTAGCCACTTAAGTATCTTTAAAGATATTCCCTCCAAAAACTGAGGGAGTTTTTCTTTTCCACCACCACACACCATGCTTCCCAATAGTTCTCTTTTTGGAGGACTTTTATTAATGAGTGACCTGCTTTGGAGATACTTAGGAACTCCTTTCCCCAGATGAAAATTAATCTTGACAAATTATATATTGCATAGATTTCTCTACAGATTCTTCACTTTAGAACCTAAATTCAAATAGCATACAGAATTTTAACCTATTTACCACACAGTAAAAAAACGATCTGTCCTGAAAAATGGATAGTATGTTACCTTCCAGTTAACAGAATTACTGTTTTATCTCAAAGATTATTCTTATCATATATTAAAAACAAAGGAAAAAAAAAAAAAAAAACCAAACCAAGCAAACCAAACCAAAACCACCAACTCCATATGGGGCGTTACTCTAGTATTTCCTGACTCACAGGCATATGGATTAGTCCCAGTTTCTATCTCTTCCCCTTATGTAAGTGGATGGAATTATTTAATGCAACTTTGATATAGGACAGTTGACCCTTTACATACATTTACAATTTAGGTTAAATCACTGACTAGTGTGGAAAAAGAAACTATAATAATAGGGAGCCTACACACTCAATTCAAACGTTATTATTTGTTCCTCCTCTTTAAATAATATGTACTTAATTGCTGTGAGGCAGCTATTCGGTTTTCAATAACCACATTTAGGGATACATTCATAGGACTACTCAAGATAGTCCAAGTGAAATAAATGGTTATAGAAATAGAGGCAGTGTCATCTCAGAAAACTCTTTTATATATCAAAACCTATTTTGCTATCTGGAAGTTTACAAAATGGTTGACTTCTTCAAACTAACTTTACTCTCTATCATTTATGTCCTCTTCTCTTGGCAAGAGCAAGCTGAAGCTTATCCATGAAAGTAAAGGTGCTTAACACTAAACTTTTCTTCTGAGCTTAGATTTAGACTGTCTAGGAAACTGATAACCAAGAAACAAGCATGGTATTTCCACAATTTCACTACCCTAGACATCCATCCATCCATCCATCCATCCATTTATCAACCACACCCCTTGTCTGTATTTTTCTTGGCACTCAAGATTACTGAAGTCCACTTTATGTACTTTCACATTCTCAAAACTTAAGATTTATAAAGTGTGCATAAGCATCTTGTGAGATTTTTTTTTTCATTTAACCTATTTGAAATAAGATTTTCATACCACAATTTTCTTAAGAGGATGTACTAAACTTCCTTTTAAAGTCAGATGAAAGAAAACATACACTCTGCTTTAAAGTCTAATGATGACATTTCGTAAGCCACTGACCACCTAAGAAATGCCATGTATTCTGAGACAAGGCAATGTGAGTAAGTATGAGTATCTCACATGTCTCCACATTACAGTTCTCAGCCCATCAGAGCCACTCCTAATGTGCCTGATAATGATCTGGCCTTAACAAAATCTGTCAACTGGAGGTCACAGTGATATGTGTATAACACTTTATTCTTCTACTGTTCCAAGAATAGAAGGAATTTGCTTAATGATTCCTCTTATTCCAAATCTTTAAAATCAACATTGTAGGCACAGAGTGTAAACAAATCTGAGATGTTCTCCAACAGATAAGCAATAGCAAACAATGTTACTTTCAAAAATACTGTCTAGAAATTCTTTCATATATTATCAAACGCTCAATGGCCACACTTTTAACAATCTGTATTAGTTGATATTAAATACACTTAATGTATTACGAGTCCGTCTAAGCTTATGTAATTTTTTATGTCCAAGAAAAAACACTTGCTTCAGGTTTATTTAGGGGTATTGGCTTATAACTCCATTTATAAGGTTACACTATTGTTGGGCTTACTGAAAAACAAGAGAAGAAAAATCAATTATAACAATCTTCTTTAGGTCAGTTAAAGGCAGTATCTCTGGCTGGGATATTACAGTTCATTTCACCAGCCTGCACTCTACAAGTTAATGCCTCTAGAAACAAGATTAACAGCAGGAAGGAAGGAGGGGGGAAAAAAAACTGCTAACAAGCAACCCACTCATCATCAAAATAGCAGTTTAACTGAAATACTTTGACCAAAGTCTAATACTACCTACACAAACTGCCCCACCAATCAGCAAAAAGAGAGAAAAACTGCTTTAAAAACCCAAATAAGCTTAGTCTTTTCTCACAACAGATAACAACGGTCCAGCTCCTGAGAGTGCTCAAAGGACTACAGGTAGAGTGAAGGCAATGTCAGGGATCAACATCCCACAGATAGTCTTTAAAACTCAAAGGACCACAAATACACTAAGCTTGTCTATGAATTAGAGAACAAGATATTGCTGCTGCTTCTTTTTGTCTGTTAAAATAAACAATATCGTAGACACTGCCCTTCAATGTGAAAGCAGGATGTTTAAAAAAAAAATTGAAATCATCTGACATCCAATTTTGGGGAACATCTTAACTGTGAAACTATACAGATCTATCTTCTCCTTCCTTCAACCCAACCACCTCACAAAAATAAGAGAACTAAAACAATCCAAACATGATCATTTTTAAGAGTCCTTGAAAGTATTAAAAACTTGAAGAGGAAAGAAAGGAGGAATAACAAGGGAGGAAAGCTGAAGAAAAGGGGGAGGGGAACCAATGGGTCTTTCTTTATTTGGCGACAAGCAAGTGCAAGAAAGTTCATTTGTAATTTGTTCAGTTGTCTGTCTTTTGTGTCTCTGCATTCTGACCAGATGGGACTTTGAGGTTTTTCTGAAGCACATGAGCATCTGCAGGCTCTATCCTCTTATAGTAGTTCTTCTTTGTCTCAATAATCTCAAAGCCAAACTTCCTGTAGAAGTCAATCGCTGACTCATTGCTGATCTGGACATGCCTGAGATACAGGGTATATATACAGATATATATAAGACAGTTTCATCAACTTTTAAGCCTTAACCAGATAGCTTCAAATTGGTCAGAGGTAGACTATTACAGACATTTTGTACATTTTTTTTACAATGACCAATATTCAATAAAGATTAGTCAATTCCTATCAGTAAACCTGACAATTTTACACTTTTAACCTAATTCCCCCACTTGCAAGGCAGATGGCCGACATTAGGAAGATCAGTGTTTATTCTTAACAGAGGTTAAACTACCATGAGGCCCAGTCTTCCAGAGGACCAGTGTTTATTACTAGCACTTCCATCAGGTAGCACCTGTAACTTAAGCTCCAGAGATTGCTGATGGCTCTAGCCTCCTTGGGTTCCTGTAAGGGTGCACATGCCCCTCCCCGAAAATATACACACTAAAAACAAAACAATTAACAACGAAATCACACTAGAGTCTCAACTGCCTGAATATGTCTTCTTGAGCTTCTTTCACCACACACCACATAATCTCAAACAATCGTTGTTAGGATTTTTGTCTTAGCTCTTTATGTTTGTCGGCTGGCTGGTTTGTTTTTCGAAACAGGGTCTCTCCCTGGATGCCTTGAACTCCCAGAAATCTACCTGCCTCTGCCTCTTGAGTGTAAATGCTAGAATTAAAGTCATGAGCCATCACATCACGTTGTCTTGGCTCTTTATACTGTGGCCTTCTGAGACTCAAGTATAATCTCCACTAGGTTACTTCTAACTTTGATTACTAAGCTCTATTAAAAATGATGTTGCTGATAACCTTGAATAAAATATATCAACTATTAATAGTATTAATGGTCTCAAAATTCTGAATACTTGGACTGTGATCTTGGTTTGACCCTAGGTTCCTTATATATAATTAAAACCAAGTTATAACAAAATTAGTTTACCTATATCACAATTTTCCACCCACAATTCACCAACCCCAAATTAAAAATAAAGTTATCCTGAAAGGAACACATACACCATTCTTCATCATTCCCTAAACAATACAACATAATAAAAACTTCTGTAGCATTTTCCTTTTTCTAGGCATCCTAAGTAAATTGGATCAGTTTAAAGAAGATGGGAGGTTAGGAATAGGTCATCTGTAAATAGTATGCCCGTTTATATGGATTTATGACATCTTAAATGAATGCACTTTATTGTTTTCTAAAATTTATTTTATGGGTATGGACATTTATGTCTGCAAAAATGCCTGTGTACCACATATGCAGCAGAGGAGGGGGCACGATTTCCTGGAACTAGAGTTACAAATGGTCTTGAGATACTATGTGGGTAGGTACTGGTAATGGAACTGGGGTTCTCTGGAAGAACAGCCAACGAAAGCTCTTATCAGATGAACTCTCTCTAACCTTCCTTTTATAGCTCTATCGTCATCAGGGAACAAGCATACATTCATGGGGTTTTCAATCAAATATACAATGAGTGGGCAGATCTCAAAGTTTCTGATAGGGATTTAGAGGGATAATCCATCAGACACTTAGATGAACAGTAGGTACTTACAGATAGATGTTGTCAAAAGTGCCATCTTTCTCACAGATGTTTAGGACATGATTTAGCATTTTAGTTCCTATTAATAAGACAATCAATCAATCAATCAACTTTACAAATCTACCTTGAAATTTGACATCTACTTGCCATATTTACTAAATCCTGACAAAGAATTAGAAGACAACTAAACATTCATTATTTCACCAAATTTTGGTCTCACTGTGTAAGTTACATGTTTAAAACCACTAGAAGAGGACCTTTTTATTACAAACAATTCCACACTGATAAACAAGATGTGAACAAATTTATGGGGCTTCCAAATGAGTACTAAGCAATATTTTTTGTTTAATTTTTCACAATTCAGTAGCCTCTTCCCAGTTTTGTTTCTTTGATTGCTTGTTTTTGAGACTGGGTTTCTCTGTTTAGCTCTGGTTGGGCCTACCTCTGCCTCCCGAGTGCTGGGATTAAAGGTATGCTCTACCAACTCCTGGCTTCCCGGTTTTCTTAAAGCAACAGAACAAAAGACCACATAATCTTACCTATTCCTAGTCTTCGGTAAGGTGCAAGGCATCCTAGTGTCATGATGTAAAGTCTCTTTTGATTCTGTGAATGGTCCACTCTGCAGCATACTGCACCTACAGCTATATCATTGAAATATGCTGCCACAGAAAATACCAAGATGTTAATTTCAACATTACATCAGCTCTTTTTAAAAACAAATTAAAGTTGTTATAGGCATCAAATTTTAACCACTGATACTCAGAGTATCAATGCCCTTAAGACACCATCTGAGGAAGGTTAAGCTTTCTCTGCAATAATTAAATTAGTAATAAACACACAGGCTCACAGTAAATAACAGAAAACATTTAGAAGCCAGGGAGTTGGCTCAGTAGATAAAGGTGCTTGCCACCAAGCCTGGAAACCTTAGTTGAACTGTGGAACTTACAATGGTGGAAGGCTAGAACCTACCCCCTTAAGTTGTTCTCTTATGTCATATGTGGTCACTGTAGTGTGTTGTGCTGAGACACACACACACATTCACATATACACTTTTATTTAAAGGACATTTAGTATTTGCTTTTAAAAGTCAAATATTCACTATCGATCTTTCTCAAAAATCTGTAAAATTCCAACTTCCTTTGATTATAAATTAAGGAGCTGTATTAGTTGCTCTAATATTAACAAATATAGTTTAAGAATACACATTTTAAAAAGGAGAAAAAAACATACCAAGTTTTGCTAGCTCGCCAACTTCTAGCACATCCTTGTAGAATTTATCATTGTAGCTGACTGGAAAGATGACCTGGTTCAATCTCTTCAACTGTTTAATATTGTGTGGTGTCACATCCCCCAGCTCGATCCGGCTACTGGAACAAACCAAAATGTACTCAATAAAAGATAATTAACTTCATTTGTTAAGATAACTACCACTTAAAAGCAAATCTTGCCAAATGTTCAATCAAAATTCTACTTACAGCTTTTATACAACTGTGCACATTTAGGTACAAATAAAGTACACACTAACCAAGAAGGCCAGAATATCATCCTTTAATAAATGCTAAATTGTTCTTATAGCTAATCATTTAAAAATGCAGATACAGCTATTATTGATCAAATTGAATGACAATACGTAATATTAACAAAGGGATAGCAAATGGTATATACGTTGCAAATGAGAATGTAAATCAGTATACTATTTCTTGAGGACAATCCAGCACTAACTATTGGGAAAACAGCCCATCTCCTATGCCTATGAAAGTAGAAAATCAGTCAATTATGAAAAATAATTTGCACTTATTTGTTGAGAACAGTGATCCAATAACAAGATCACAGTTATAGAAGTGATATTAAGAATTCATATTCTAGGACACCTCACTGTTTCAGCCTAAGAATTTCAGAAAACAGTAGTATCTGGGAACTCTGAAAAGTATCAGTTTGAAAACTACCTGTGAATAATATAACAGTAGAAACCATATGTGATCAAAGCAAATCATTCTGATGGTATAGCGGATTAAAAGAGAGCTAAAGATTAACCAGTAATGAAACTGTTTTGCTTTGAAAAGTGGTCCATAACATCAATTTTTAATAGCTTAAGTAAGTTTTACTACATACTAAAAACAAACCTGTTAAGGCAAATCCTGCTGAAAATCCACACAACAGTAATTCCTAATACTAGCAGCACTATCAGTAGACATTTGAAGACATCTTTTCTTGTGCTGGAGATCAAGTTCAGGGCCTCCCGCACCCTAGGAGCTACAACCACAGCCTAGTTTGCTTTCTTTTTCTGTTTAAGACTAGCTATGAGTATTTGCCTGTATGAGCGTATGTGTATTTCTGCCTTGTGCCCATGGAGTTGTCAAATCACTGGAACTGCCATGTGGGTACTGGGAACCAAGAGGTATCCTTAACAGCTATCTCTTCAGGCACTTGCCTTCTTAGAAATTGTTCACAGTGGATGGTAAAAACAACAAAAAGTACTAAGACAAAATAAAAATTAAGAAAACCAAGACGTCAGAAAAAGAAATGTAGTTCCTACTTGGTGGCAGTTGGGAGACCACAGAACATTATAATAAACAGCAGTAAAATGCAATGTGTGCATGTATGGATGTATCATATTTGGAATGTGAAAACTGTTAAAGGAAAAATCTAAGCAAGAAATAATGAGCATAAAGCATTTACTGATAATGGGGCTGGTTAAATAAAACACTTGATCTGTATTAGTAAAAATATGGTGTCACGGATAATTTTATGAAGAAAAGAATGGAAACCCCAACTTTATGTGCAGTAATCCATTCTCAATAAATATAGACAAAAATACTGAAAGGATTAGTTTTTAATGTATAATAAAAGTTATAGACAAGATTAATTTCAAAAAGGTTGAACAAAAATACTACAGGACCAAGGAAAAAACATTAATAAAATTGATATAATCAGACCTGAGTAAATACAATGCATTACCTCATCTTACATTATAATCCTTTAAGGTATTTTACTCTGTAATGTCAAATTTGGGTAATATTGCTCACTAATGTAAAGAAATTTAATGTTCTACTTAAGCCACCTGGAACCAGAACACAAAATATAGAATAAAGTATTCTGCTTTCAGTCATTTGTGAGAGTTGTGAAAAGCTTAGATTTATTTAGCCATTTTGTTTCATTTTTTATTATGTCAGTTGTATTTACTGCATATTCTTCGTATATTTTTTAAAAATCTGAGTATGTGGATCTACTGAGCAGGCACATCGGAACTCTCTTTGTAAACTAGGCTGGCCTCCATCTCACAGAGATCCACCTGCCTCTGCCTCCAAGTGCTGGGATTAAAAGTGCGCCACCACTGCCTGGCTAACCTAATGTTTTGGGGAATAAAATTTTGACAAATATATTTAGCCACATAACCACCATTATACAAAATGAGGTATAACTCTTTGTAGTTCAACTCTCCCATCCCCAGGCAAACAACAATCTCTTCCTGTTTAGTTTTCAATGCCATGTAAGTTGAATCACAAAGCACAAAGCACTTGTTTCATTTTTCTTTCTCCTCGGCAGGTTATCATTCATTATGTAACCTTGGCTTTCTTGGAACTCTCTATATTGCCATAGCTGGCCCTTAACTCAGAGATCAATCTGCCTCCATCTCCAGTGCAAGGGCTAATTGTTTTGCTTTTCATTCATCCAAAATCCTTTGCGACTTACCATGCTGTTTTATCAGTACATAGTTCATCTCAACCTTGCTTAGTACTGAGTAACAGTACCTCATAGAAGTACCATGGGTTCGTTTTCCTGCTTGGGCTGTTGAAGTACCAGAGGTTGAAGCCTGAATGCAAGCACAGAACTATATTTCTGGGTCTATCTCTTGAAAAGCTTTTGGATTGTTTACTGTGTCTTGAAGATTTTGAAAAAAGTAGCTATAAACACTTGGTACATGCTTTTGTGGCCATATATGCTTTTAATTTCTTTTAATACCTGGGAATGAGGATGAATTTTAAGAAAAGTTGTCAGAATTCCAGTTGTTCTGTATTCTCACCAACATTTGGCACTTTAAAAACTTAGGTTGTTCTAAGTATGCTATTTATGTGTAGTGATACCTTATTATGATGAAAAGATGGTGATGATCCATCTCATTTCTTCCTCTATGTAACCTTAAGGTATAATTTATGTATCACAAAATTCACCTTGTAAAAATAAAGCATTTGAGCTAGAGAGTTTAGAATACTTGTTGCTCTTGTACAAGAGCTGGGGTTTGATTCCTAGAACCCAAATGGTGGCTCACAACCAACCCTAACTCCAGTTCCAGAGAATCATATGCCCTCTTCTGATCTCCACAGGTACCAGGCACATATGTCATACACAGACTAATGCAAGCAAAACATACATGAAACATAAAAAAATTTAATGATAAAAAGTATAGAATTCAATGTTGTTTTTGGCTTTGTGCAAAGATATACAACTACCACATTAATTCACCTTTGGACTAGTCAATCCCATCACAACCAAAGACATTTATACAATCTTATTTCCTATTCCCCAATGAATCTACTTTCTCTTTCTGTAGGTATTTGCCTTTTCTGAACAAAAGACCAGGAGTTCAAGGGCTTACAGCAAAAGTAATGTGTTCATTTATAGGTCAGGAGGGTAGAAATCAGAGAATACTTTCAACAGGCTCACAACCTCTTGGCTCTAGGAAAGAGTCCTTACCTATTTTAGCTTGTGACAGCACGAGGCATTTCTTGGCTTTGGACAATCTAACTTTATAATCTTTCCCCCTTCACAGGTCTACATCTGTCCTCTCAGATGTACACTAGTCACATGACTTAGGATCAACTCTAATCCAAATGACCTCTTAATTTCATCATCTCCCAAACTCCTATTTCTAAATAAGGCTACATGCTAAAATTCTATGTAGGCATGAATATTTGGTAGGTACTATTTAAATTACTATACCTACCAAAACCTTGATTTTAAGTTCAATGAGAAGCATTTTTGGACATTTGAACCTAAGACATATAACTGTGTTACTTTTAAACCATAAAATTTGAAGTCACTGTTAAATTGATAATATAACATTAATGCTAGGTTGTTTCCCAAGGTGGCTATACCATTTATATTCCCACCAATAATGTATTAAGGGGGTCTTTGGTTTTCTATACCCTTGATAACAATTTGTATTGATTTAGGATTGATCTGCACTGTTTTTACTGCTTGAAACACCAACTAAAAGGGAGCAATACTTGAGATCAGGTATGCCTTGTTCTCAGCGACTCCATATTGTGTGAAACAATGGTTTTTCAGGCTATGTCTTGCCTCCAGGAGTTCCATTTTGAGAGAAAAGGATGACTATAGCCCTCAGGGAAACCCAGAAACTACACTACCTTTAAGGCACTACTTACTCAACACAAACTAGAAGTAGAAAGGGAGTCTCCCTATAAATTTATTGGGGGTATATAGAGATTGTAGAGGAATACAAATGTATTAACTAAGGATAATTAAGCACACCAGAGAAAGGGGTATAATTTCCTCCCCTCATCCCCATCAAGTGATGGATACTGAACAGCCAAGGTTCGAGTGTGTGTGTGGGGGGAGGGGATCAGAAGGCAGGGACTCCAGATTGTCCCTGAAGCTTTGGCTTGGTTTGGTCTCCCTGCCTACTCAATCACTTTCTTGTTTACCTTTTCACATTTCCTGTGTCAAGACTCTGTTCCACCTTCCATCTTGAAGCTGAACTTGCAAACTGGACCCCAGCAGCAAGTTCCTGGTTTGGTTTGCTATTATCAATACAGATGCTTAGCTCACTTTTGAAACCTGAACTTTGCTGTAGCCTCTCTAACTTGTGCTCATTATGCAAACCACATATATACATATAGATATATAGGCATATTTGCTATAGGCTATGTAATAAGTAAACACCGACAATTTAGTTGAGAATTAAAGAACTTACATTGGTCAGGCACGGTAGCACACACCTTTAATCCCAGCACGTGGGAGGCAGAGGCAGGGGGATCTCTGTGAGGTCCAGGCCAGCCTGGTTTATATAGCAATTCCAAGTCAGCCACAGGACTATACCGTGTTTTTTGACCGTGTCAAAAAACAAACAGACCAACAAACCTCTTGCATTCACTTTAGTCAGACTACTTGGCAAACTGCTGCCAATGAAATCATTGAACCTTGTGAACTTAATGTTCTTCAATGAATTCTGGCATTGTGGAAAGACAGAAATGTGTTCATGTATTTATGTACTATAGCACTTTCATAACAAAAACCTTCAAATCTTAACTTTTCAACCTCCAACTCTATCAAGTCCTCCAATTGTTAAGCCTGCTTTTGGTGTATATCTGTACAACAAATATTACATGCATGTATACCTGGTATAGATATTTGTGATACAAATTAAATCTAAGATGCTTCCACTGAGCCTTCATCCTCAAAAATTTAAAACAAATTTACTGGCAATATTCTGAAAGACCACAAGATGGAGATAAGACTCCACAAAAAAATGACACCCCCCACCCCAAGGTCTGACTTAGTTAAACAGCAAGAATAAAATGCAGAGAAAGTCCATATACCTACCTGTTTATTCGCTCAATGGCCACAGCATATCTTGGCACACAATCTTAGCGAGCCAGTCATTTTTGTTCAGTATTTCACGTTGAAGGCGCCTTAGAATCCACTGGCCATCCTACTTCCCTTCACAGAGGTAAAAACCAAAGCTCCATAGAGAATGTGCTCATGGTAAACAGCTATAAAGCAAGCCAGAATCGGGAATCTCTAGGAATTGTCATTATAGTAAGATCAGTCCTATCATATTCCCTCGAAGGAATCTTTATTCCTCAAGGTTAAAGAGAAGGATGTGATATGCTGTGGTCCATTCACATCAAACTCAAAACATAGTTAACAGAGGCCAAAGTATGACTAAGATCAGTAAAAAAAATTTCAAGACATTAGTTGTTTTTTTCTCTTGACTAGCAGGAATCTTAATCTAAACTCTGTCCTTCAGTAAATGGCACAAAAGGTCAAAAGCACAGCTTAAATATTGTGGTGGTTTGAAAATAGGCATGGCCCCGAGACTAGTGTGTGAATGCTTTGCCCATAGGGAAAGGCACTATTAGGAGAGGTGTGGCCTTGTGGAGTAAGTAGTAGGGGCCGTGGAGGAAGTATGCCATTGTGGAAGCTGGCTTTGAGCTCAAGTCTGGCTAGTGGAACACAAGACTCCTTAGGCTGCCTGCAGATTAAGATGTAGAGCTCTCAGCTCCTTCAGCACCATGTCTGCACACTGCCATGTCCCACCATCATGATAATGGACTAAACTTCTGAACTGTATGTAAGCCACCCCCAATTAAATGTTTTCCTTTATTAGAGTTGCCATGGATATGGTGTCTCTTCACAGCAATAGAAACCGTAACTAAGACAAATACTAACTGCTCAAAAGGCTTTTCTTTACTGAAATTTCTACCTCACATGCTACTATGTTTGTCCTCCCCATTCCCAACCCCCTTAAAGACAGGGTTTCATGGAGCCTAAGCTGAACCAGAACTTGTTTTTTGTAGCTGAGCATGACCCTGAACTCCCAATCCTCTTCCCAAGTGCACCAAAACAAGCCCCGGAGGGGCATTTACTTTTATACTTAATCTTTCTACCAAACTCCAAAACGGTAGGATAGTACCTGCAGTAAATTCATGAATTGGTTGGTTGCTGGGTTTGGGCTTCTCATCTGGATTTTAAAGTAAAGTTTCTCAATCTTGTAACTACTGACATTTCTGATTGGATACTCCTTGAGGATTAGGGCTGAACATCTTAGAATATTTAACTGGATCAAGCCCTAGCTTCTTCTCACTAGGTGTTACTTCTTCTCTATCTTCATCAATACAGAAATGTAGTTGAAGTATCCCTTTAAATAATGTTTTAACATGTTCAAGACTTGGTCCTCAAGTTTAAGGTTACTAAAAGGTAACTGGCCCACAAGGATTTCAACTTCATCAACGGATTCACACCAAATGGGTGATTAGAAAGCAGGTCTACCTGGAGGAAATGGTGCCTGAAGTCACACCTCTGTAGGGTTTATCTCCTTGCTGACTCTGTCTGCTTCCCAGTGATATGACCAGGAGAGCGGTAAAACTAAAGTGAATATGTACTCAAAATCAACTTAATAAAACTGGTTATTTCTTTTTTTTTTTTTTTTTGAGACAGGGATTCTCTATGTTGTAGTCTTGACTGTCCTAGAACTCATTCTGTGGACCAGGCAGGCCTTGAACTCAAGATCCGCCTGCCTCTGCCTCCCGAGTGCTGGGATTAAAGGCATGAACAACTACAGCCCAGCTATAACTGGGTCTCATGTAGTCCAGGCTAACCTTGAATTTTCAATCCTCCTGCCTCTATCTCCCTGATGATGGGGTTACAGGGGTGTACCAACATGCCATGCTCATACTAAGTCTTTGAAACTCACCTTATTTTACAGCATACTTCACTTCAGATGCTAATATTTCCAGGAAACATTTTATGTATATAGTATTTAATAAAATTTATAAATCTATATATCCAGTTTGTGTCAAATATGATTTAAAATGTCCAAAAACTAACATGGCTCAGCAGTTAAGAGCACTGGCTATTCTTCCAGAGGACCTGGGTTCAACTCCTGGCACCCACATGGCAGCTCACAACAGTTTCTAACTCCAGTCTTAGAGGATCAATATCCTCTTCTAGCCTCTATAAACCAGGCACACACATGGAGCACAGACATAAATGCAGGCAAAACACCCCCACACACACACACAAAATGGAAGTAAAATCTTTCAAAGAAATTAATTTAAACTAAACTTAAAAAATTAGCCGTACAAAAATATTTCAACTGCTCAATGACCAACTGTGGCTATCCACTACTGCATCAGACAAGACTAATACTTTACTATTAAGTTAGACACTGTTTAACCAGCTGAAAGAAAATCTAAAGAAAGGTGGAGTAACAGCACTGCTGTGTTACAATTCTATAGCTTAAACTACGATTTTAGAATGAAAAGTGTTCTACAGGTTATTATTAGTATTCTATTGTTTACTGAAGACTAGGTTTAAAACAAAGATGACGGAAAATAATTTGAATAACTGAAACATGGCTCTTCAAATGCCACAAAATTGAAAGCTATAGTTAACTCCTAGAGGACCAACATCAAGATTTCTACAGGATAAAACAGCAAGGTAAAATTTAAAATAAGTATTAATTAGCTTCATCTGGCAAGTGCACTGAATTTGGAAAACAACACTTCATAAAATAAATTTTAATTGACAATAGTTAGGATGTAATAATTTAAAGTTTGGTTACAAATTGTGGTAAAAGAACACATAATTTATTCAAATTATGATAAACCAGTAAAAACATGTAAGCACTTAGCCTCCTGGATGACCCTTAAAAATTCTTTCAAGATAGTGCCTCATGCATCCCAAGCTGGCACTGAACTTACTATGTAACCTTGCAATTCTGATACTTTGGTCTCTGCCTCCCAGTGCTGGGGTTTCATGCTCACTAGGCAAGTACTCTACCAACTGAACTGAATACCCAAACTCACAGCAACCTTTAATCTTTGGTAACAGCTTTAGTAAAAGTTGTCCACAGCTTTGGGAAAAAAGAGATCACTAAAGCAATACCACACCACTCAAATGCATATACCTCTATACATAGAAAATATGCTTAAAAAAGTCACAATTGGCCAGGCAGTGGTAGCATACGCCTTTATTCCCAGCACTAGGGAGGCAGAGGCAGGTGGATCTCTGTGAGTTCGAGGCCAGCCTGGTCTACAGAGTGAGTTCCAAGAAAGGCACAAAGCTACATAGAGAAACCCTGTCTCGAAAAACCAAACAAAAAACAAAACAAACAAAAAAGTCACAATTGTACTTCAGACAATATTTCAAAACTCAACATAGCAAAGGAGACATTGCAGCACAGTATTTGTTAAAATTCAGCATCTCAAATCAGTAAGCCACAAATTACTGGTTTTACACAAAAAGCAAAAAATGAACTGCATGTTTCTAGTCAGGTTCTACAACCCATTCTATTGGTATACAAGACACATTTTGTAACCAGGCCCAGTAGCAAACAGCTATACCAGAGGAGGCAGATGGAGCCAACCAACCTGAGTCCATAGTGAGGAGAGGGACACAGGCACAAAAATGTCACAAATCTTGTTTACAGTTCAGTTCTTTTTAAAACATATCTATTTCCTATGTAATGAACACCTAGATAAAGCTACAGAAGACTTCCGGGGCCTGTTCCCAGTCCATATACTATTGGAGATAACCATTATTCTTCTGTATTTGTCAACATAGTTTCATTTCTCACTGCAGACTCTTCTCTCCCACTCTGTAACTGACATTTGGCCAAGTTTCAATGAATAACCACACTGCTCTGTACCTAGTATTATTCCTGCCTACCTTTTCCCCTTTACTTTGGTCACTTAGTATGCACATTCTGTTCAAAGGCATTTTTATTAGAACTAATTTCATCTTTTTATTATAATTAAGGACAAACGAATTTAATTTTCGATTACACTGATAACTAATTGCACTGCAACTCCAGTCATTGCTGTCTATGGCATACTTCTGGCCTGAACATCAATTTCCTAGAGAGGAATAACAGATAAAAGTAATCAGCTTACTGAGCACAAATTCAAGCCATAATGCCCTTGGTTCATAAAAACAAGAAGCCTCAGTTGAAATAGCTAATAGCCTAATAGTATATACTTCTCAAACTTCTAGATATGCATATAAAAACATATAGTAGTTATTAATTGCAAATTTATCTACTATGGAGACAAGGAAAAATCATGATTTATAATAGGATGCCCTACTGCTGTTACTAATAGAAATATAGTAAAAAAAAATCAAATATTTAAAATAGCAAGCTTAAAAAGTTTTGACACCCAAGATTTAAATCAGATTAAGTCAGAGTAGGGGGTTTTCGGTTTCCAACTTCAGAGTCATCTATTTAACTGAGTTTGGTAAGCTCAATAAAAAAGAAAAAAATTAGCAAATAAAGGGTCAACCAAAAACTATGAAATTGGACCCCTGTTTTCACATGTCTTTCCAATGATGAATCAGGATACTGAACACATAGTGCATAGTTGTAAAAGTTTTGGATCTCAAGGACATTAACATCTTAAAACAAACAACCAAAACTATACTATACCCTAATTTCATTTCTTTAGTGTATATATATATTTTTTGAGCTGAGAATCGAACCCAGGGCTTTGTGCTTGCTAGGCAAGCACTCTACCACTGAGCTAAATCCCCAACCCCTTCTTTAGTATCTTAAAAGGAAGAAAGAGGAAAAAGACCCATGTTTATTGGGAGTCAGTTATGGAAAATTAAAAACTACACCTGTGAAATCATCTTGAAAATGTTTAGCCCACAATTCTAAGAAATAAAAACCTTAAGGAGTCTTAATTTTGAGCATGCTTACTGGCCTAAATTATGTATTCAACTCTAAGTTTTCTCTAAATTTGCCCAGTTCTTCATTTCTAGCATCTGCCTCCATCAAGTTACATGTAGTATCTGTTTAAATAAAGAGAACCAGCTGGTGCTGGGTGGCTCAAGTATGCAATACCAGCTACTCAAAAGGCTGCGTGAGGCCAAGAGGATTGTTGCCAAGTTCAAGGCCAGCCTGAGCAACTTAGTGAGACCCTGTCTCAAAATTTAAAGTGCTGGGGTTATTGCTCAGTGGCAACTCCAGTGGCAGAGTGCTTTCCTTCAGTTCCTTGAACTTCAGTAAGTTAATAAGATAGCGCTGCTTCAATTAGTATACTAAATACCAGTTCGAGTAGACAGCCAATAACCCCTGTGTGGCTCCATTTCAAATGTCGTCAAATTAAGTATAAGAAAGATTACACCTAGAAAAACTGAACTAGAGCTGAGATTTTTTTAGTTTAAACATCCAGAATATTTCTTAGACTCATTATCCTCACTGCTATTACTATAACAAAACATGACAAATATGTAGGGTATCAATGAGTAAGAAAAACAAAAGAGAGACAGTATCAAAGTCATACTCTACTAGAAAAATAAAACTTCCTAAAGATAACTGAATCACATTTTTAAAAATTAGCCAAACGTCGTGGATCGATACTCAAGTGAAGCAAACATTCCAAAACATGCCAAAAAGTTCAACACACAATAACCAATATCTAAAGCAAAACCAGAGTAAAAAAGCATTTTGTATGTAGACTTAAAATCAAGTTAAACTTTCTCAGAATATTTTGAGTTTTAAGACACGAAAAGATATATGACCTTTATTTTACACAGAACGAGTTTGGAGAAATGCTATATTTCATTCTCCAAAAGGAATGCGAATACACAGTTCAACTAACTGAAACAATAGTTCTAAATTTCAGCGACTCAGAAAGAAAAATCCTTACAGTATTTCAAAAGTTTAACATGTTTAAGCTTCCATTTCTTTTTCTAAGGAGTGTGTAAAGGCAATCTCCAGAATGGCTTACTTAAGCAATGGTTTGCGCGGCGTTACTACTGTAACAGTATATAAATCAATGGAAAGGAAATACTTTTTCCCAAATGGGAACAGTTAAACCAAAATAACTTCTAATGTTACCCAAGATTTGAAAGCTCAAGCCTCAACTTTGCTAACCAGCAGCAAAAGGCATATAGTAAGCCAGAAGCTCCTCCTTGCACTGGGGGGGCAACACGCTCCTGAAGCAATAGCTCCACCTACTGATCCATGATACTTCCTTAAACATTTTGGCACCCCAAAGTCTACGCGGCTCGAGTTCGTTCCCCCTCCCTCCTCCACTCGCTCTGACCCAACCCAAATCTCGTTGAGTCACTAGCTCCTAACACTCATCCCCATGCTCTTTATTCCAATTCCTTTTCCCTCCAGGAGGCTCTGCACAGCCCACAAGTCTGGAGAAAACCGAAACGTGTCAAAGCCCGCAGCCACAGCGTGGATCCCGGATATGGATAAGCCACCCGGAGTGGCTCGGGCGTGCGCTCCCGGGAAGAGGCCCCGGGCGCCTACAATACCTCCTTCCCCGTTGTCCCCCCACTCGGTGCACACTCGTCCTCCGGGTGGAAACCGCGGACTCGCGCCCTGGCCTCCGCTGGCCCTCCAGCCCGCCAACAGCCGGCCCAAGCCTCCGCCCCTTCCCCGGCGCGGAGTGACCGAGGAGCCCGGCAATGCCCCTCCGGAGGCCCGGGCTTCGCGCGAGTCTCCTCTCCTCGCAGCGCTCTCCCGCTCCACCGGCCCACGCCCCTCTCCCCTGCCCGCCGGGGGCCCCCGCCGGGCTGCCCTTCCTCACCCTTTCATCTTCCCCGCCTGCTGAGGCCGTCGTTACAGCCGCGACCAACGCCGTCGTCCTCGCCGCCTGGAGCTCTCCGCGCCCTGAGCTCAGGCCACTCGACCCCACACGCCGGCCTCTTGGCCGAGGGAAGGGCGCTGAGGAGCCGGGGAGGCCACGAAAGCCGAGCCGGGCCCTGGAGCTCCGGGGAGAGGCGGGAAGACCTGCCGCCGCCGCGCTGCTGCCGCCGCTCCGCCACACGTGCACACGGGACACTCCGCTCCCGCCCGCAGCTGCCGCCAGCCAGACCCGCCGCCGCGCTCTGACCTTTCACCCCCGCCCCCTCAGTGCGCCGGCGCGGGCCGCCGCGTCGCGCGCAGCCGCAGTGCTCCGGGCCGCGCGCCCTTTCCCCGCCCCGCCCCTCCAGGACTTCCCCCTTCCCCCAGGGCCGGGTCTACGGTGAGCTGGCTCCTCCCACCCTTTGCGACACTCCCGCGGAGCTTGCTTGGTAGGCTCCGGCGGTAAAATCCGGATCTTTCCAGCCTCCCTGCACGTCTCAAACCTGCAAGATCAGTCTTTCCCGCCCCTCCACCCCCCCACCCCACTGTCTTTCTTCCTAGGTCTCCAGTGACCTTCAAACGCTCTTGTCGCCTAATAGGGTTTTATAAAGCGGATTCTTCTCGATCTCAGCAAGTCTGTGCAGACATGCAGTAAATGTGTTTTAAAATCACAAGGTAACGATGGGCCCCGATAACTTGGCTATCCTCCAGCCGTCAAAACACGTCTTTTTTTTTTTAAATCACGTGATAGGCTTAAGGATTTTTTTTCTTTTTTTTAAAACTCGGGACATAAAGAGGCGGGACTCCATCGCCACTTCCGGCGCCTAGAGCGTGACTTCACGTCACTTCCTTAGCAATGCACTTTAACCCTTGCCACCCTCGTTTTCTGTACTGTAATTTATAACTCAGTCATAGTGAAAAAGGGAATAACGCGTACACTAACCGCGGAACAAGTAACATCCAAGCGATCCGCAGAGATTCCAGCCCGCCAGATGCGGTGTGCCTGGGGAGAAGCAGGGTGGAGCTTGAGGTCACATGACTAGCTAGGACGGACCCGCCCCTTGCAGCTGAAGACTTCCCCTCCCTCAGTGACAGAGCCTCTGGGTCCGGTGTAGGTACTGATTCTGCACTTGCGCCCCGCCAGGTGAGGTTCGACAGGTAACTGGCGGCTGGTGGGGACGATTGACCGGTGGGGTGAGAGAAGATAGGGGACTGGGGAGTGCGAACGGCGGCCTGCGGCGCTTGGGGCTCATGTCTCCTTGTCATCCTGCACTGACTAGGAGCTCTTTTCTCTAGATCTTCTGGACCCCTGGCCGGTCCCCGTAGTCCACTGACGAGGGATTATGATGCCCACCTTTGCCTGGGTTGAGAGCGAGTGCGGCCATCATGGTTCCCTATTTGGAGACTTTGGGGCTTCAGGTGGTAGGATTGATTTAGCCATTGCTCGGGGGTCTGCAACCACCTCCGGGTCTCATTCCCCAAAGCTCCTTCTCCGGTAAAGGCTTTCGCCCGGATGAGCAGGAAGATAGGAAAACCTCCTGGAGGCAGAGGCGTCTCCAGTGAGACAGGCTTGGAAGGGAATGTTACTGCTCCACGGCCCTCACTGCAGAGTCACCGAAGGGCTTCCCTACGAATGTACATTCTCGGTGATTCTAAGGGTTTTATCCGACATCCTTAGGGAGAGGTTCAGTAAATGTTCGCTTGCTCGGGATGAGACTGGAAGGCTAAGAGCGGGGCGGATAGGTTTTTCTTCTCGGGGAGAAGGCGGTTGTACTATCTTCAGAACAGGGTGTTTGTTAATGCGACAGTCTCAGTTGAATGGGAAGGCGATGAAAGATGGTGTTGCCTGATTGGGCTGGAGGACCTGGGTTAGCTTATGGGAAAGTGACAAGGTTTTCCCGAAAGGGAAGTCATTCTTCAGAAGCTGATCAAGCTGAAAACATAATCCAAATTCATGTGGCTATAATTTAAAAGCAGAAGATTAACTCTATATATTACTGACTCCGTGTTTTCTGCCTGTGGCATCATTCCCTTTTTGGACATTTTTCCTTTAAATCCTACATAATTGTTCCTCCCAGTCAATTCCTTGGCCAGTTTAAATTTGCGAAGTAACCATTGTGTTTTTAATTAGCTTTTGCATTTGTAAAAAAAAAAAAAAAAAAAAAATTCAAGTGACCTCTTCTGACTTTGGTGTGTAATATATTGTGAAAATACAGGAATTATTTTGCCTAGGGTTGCCCAACCATTTGTTCTCCATTTTATATGCACTGTGGTAGCCAATGTTTTGACCTCAAACAGTGAGCTTTAGGAAAGGACTGTTTTTCAGTTTGGGGCTAAACTCTTTTTATTTGTTCTGCAAACTTAGAAAGTTCCTTGTTTCAATTTGGAAGGCCTAACAAAATTACACATTTGACTTTTATAGCTGAGCTTATACATTTTCTTATATGAAATCAGATTTTTTAGTTAAATCTTATTTCTAAGCAATGTAATTGAAGAGTCTTAAAAAATCTTCTGAGGACTGGGAATACGGTTCATAACTCCATTCATGCTTGGGGGTCTGGGTCCAGTCCTCAGTACTAGAAAGAAAAAAAATTAGGGAAAAGATGGAATGATTATCTTACAGCAACTGAGCAGACTGAATTTTTCCCCTCCCAAATTTTCTGAGATTACATGATCTTATTTTGTTAATTAGAGCTAAAAGCTAAAACAAAATGATAGCAATTTAGCAAAATAGGAGGACTGGCCTATTTGATACTTCTTCCTAAAAATATTACCTAGATGATCTTGCACTGCCCAGGAAACTCATATTGGTTTTTGTATGTGTATTTACAATTTTACCATTATTTGATCTATACTAGACAATAGCTATTGATAATGTTTATATAACAAGTATAAATACAGATTCTTAAGTAGTTCATTCCTTTTCATTGCTATTGATTATTCTGTGGTACGGATGGCACCACAGTAGGTTCAACCATTCACTTGTTGCTGTTTTTTAATTGCATGTGTGTGCATGCTTGAGGAGGCCAGCTGTGTCTTCCTCTGTTCTTCCCCACCCCCAACCCCCACCTTTTTTTTTTTTTAACGTAGGTTCAGTCACTGATTCAGCAAGTCTAGCTGGCAAGCAAGCCCCAGGCGCCCTCCTGTCTCCATTTGTCCATGAGAGTTGAGCTTAAAGGAGCAGCAACACACTTGACTTTCACATGGATGCTGGAGAGCCAAACTCGGGATTTTCATGCTTGCTAAGCAAGCACTTTAGTGACTGAGCCACATCCTGAAATAAAATTTTCGCCTTTATTTTTCTCTGAAGTGAGGTTCCCTTCACTCTTGAGGAGTTGGGGGGTGGGGGATGGTGTTGCTTTCCTGCCCATGTGACATTCCACCAAATAAACAGAATTCCCAAGTGCTTTGGAAGTCCAAACCAGTTCTGTGCAGGTGCACCAAAATGGACTAGAGAAAACCAGTATAAAAGCACTGGGTACTAGAGGCGGCGAAGTTCATACGAAAGAGGTTGGATGAGTCTGCAGTTTTACTTCACAATTAATTGCTCCAATTTTAGGGAACTTGTGGAAGCAGTAACTTGATGAAATCTGGAAGGTTAGCTGCAGGAATGGGTGACTAAATAGCAAAGGAGAGTACATATGAAAAAAGTTTGACATTATAAGTGATGATTTGACATTGGAAGGCATTTCTGATACTGTATAGTTTATGAGATTTCCGTGTGTGTGTGTGTGTGTGTGTGTGTGTGTGTGTGTGTGTGTGTGTGTGTGTCTGGGTGTGATAGTGCATGCCTTTAATCCCAGCATTCGGAGGCAGAGCCTGGAGGATCTCTCTATAAATTGAAGGCCAGCCTGGTCTATAGAGTTCTAGACCAGCTAGAACAGTGAGAACATGTTTTAAAAGTGAGAGAGGGGGATTTATATGCAGAAATTTATTTAGGGACTAAGTCCTCCATTAAGTAATATGAAAAGGTTGGAGCCCCAATATCTTTGTATTTCCACTATGAGGTGTTTCTTAGTTTCACTGTCTTTGTAGCATATCATCACCAGTATAAAAGTATTCCTTCCCTTGGTCCAAGGTAGCCCATCAGTCCCTTGGGGTACTACACAGTGTTTTCTATTCCTTTATCTTTACTTACAGATTATTCCCATTATCTGGGGTAGTATTCCTTGGTAAACTGTAAACCTCCCTGCAGTTAAATGATTACTTACAGATTATTCCCATTATCTGGGGTATTCCTTGGTAAACTGTAAACCTCCCTGCAGTTAAATGATAGTGTTTCCATTGTGTCTTCTCCACAAGGATGCTAAAATGGGTGAGGCCCTGTCCAAGCAAACACAATGCAGAGGTCCTGATAGGTTGTTTAGTGAATGAGTGTCTTGCGATTAAGAAGGAAATTAAACAACTTTAATTCTCACAGATCAGAGTTCCTTCCGAGGTTGTGTACTCGGTATTAAGCTTTAATGCAAGTTTCCAAATACTGGATAGAATAGACACAGCCTTGTATGGACTTTATTAATACAAACTTACCTCCACACTGTGTTGTTTACTCTTTCAGTAGGAGAGGGCAGAGATAGTTGTACTAAGTGGGAAAATTGGTTCTACAAACACTACAAGTGCATTAACAAACACTACAGTTACAGGATCTTCATTCAGCTTCTCTGTCTTGGACGTACGCCCTTTTGAGTGCAGCTGATGCTGGAAGTTTCAGGGTTCTGTACTGAGAAACCTTCCTCCCAAGGGTATTGTGAGTTGAATGAGATAACCTTACATAATCTGTTTGAAAGTAGTTTGAAAACTAGATGGTATGTGAGCGTAAAGCAATACGATTCAAATTTTACCTGAGTAGATTGCCCAATTACAGAGACCTGGGATTAGGTTTTAGCCTTCCCTGTTATTAGCTGTCTTGACCTTGGGCACTTAAAGTTTCCTTATATTTAAATCCAGCCCATGGGTATCATTAAAGTAGATCATGAGTACACAGTGTGTACAGGTGCACACTTTATAAACTTTTGTTTTTAATGGAGTCCAAGGCTAGCCTTGAACATGGTCATCCCTCTGACTACCTCCTAAGTGCCTGCATTACAGGCATATGCCACCGCAGAAGCAGATATTCTACTAATTGTACTGACATGCTTCCACTGTATATCCTGAACTTCTAGGGGGACTTAAGATGTCCAATAAAAGTGACTGAGGCCCCTTTTTGCACAAAAGGTTTGTGTTACAGTGAGTGGACTAGAATTTGAAATGAATCTATCATGAAAAAATAGAGCCGAAAAAATACTTGTAGCTTTATTTTTTTGAGACTAGCTAGGCTGTTACTTAGGCCACTTTCAAACCCCAGCTCTGAGGCTTGTCTGTCCACCTCAGCCTCCCAAGTCGCTGGACTCCAGGCTCAAGTGCAACCATATGAGGTTCCGACAGACTAAACTTACTAGGAGCTGAGAAATACCAACATAATTTCCCCCCTTTTTATAAATTTTAGCTGTAGTTGAGTGGATTTTTATATTTAAAAACTTTCTAGTACTTATGATCATTGATGTGTAGAATTAATTTTCAGGAAACAACTTTTCCACTGTTAAAGTTTTAGTTTTACATCACAATACAAGGAACAGTATGGATATGAACTAGGATAAGAATTTTTTAATTCTTTAGAGAGTCACAAGGATTAGTGGTTTTCCAATGGAAAGTATCAGTAAATAAAAATAATAGTTTAAATGTAGCTTTTGGGAGATTATGTTTTTCTTTAATCGTGACAAAAAATACTCATTACTTCAAGGAAAGTCGGTTTCTAAGAGATAATTGAATATTTGCACTAATGTCGATTCACTCTAGAGTAACTGGTGTGTAGTCAGTGTATGTTCATGCATTTTGTGTACTGATAAATAATATGTGATCAATAAGAATGCTTTGCACTTAATTTCTAAACAGTATTTTAAGTTTCACTCTTTTCCTTTTTCTTGGGGTTGGTGGGGAGTGTGTTTTGAAACAGGTTTCTCTGTTTAACCGCCCTCGAAATCCTGGGACTTGCTTGCAGGCTGGCCTTGAACTCACAGAGATCCACCTGCCTTTGCTAGAATTAAAGATACACATCACCACAGGTGACACCTGATCTCACTTTTTATCTTGAGACAGAGTTCAGTAAGTTTTCCAGGCTGACCTTGAATACGCTCCATACGTAGTGAAACCTTGAACTTGTTAGATCCCTACTTCATCCTCCCAAGTAGGTGATATTACAGGCCTGTGCTACTAGGTCCAGCTAAAAAATTTTTTAATTTGATCTAAATTTAAACATTGAAATAATCTTAAAATTGCATGAATATCTTATATGAAAATGCTTTGACTTAGTCATACAACAAAGTTGTTTGTTTAGTTGTATATGTACTCTTAGGCTTAAATATGTAAGTACAGACATTTTCTTTTTTTTAAGAAATAGAAGTAGAGCTGGGCAGTGGTAGCACACACCTTTATTCCCAGCACTGGGGAGGCAGAGCCAGGTAGATCTCTGTGAGTTCCAGACCAGCCTGGGCTACAGAGTGAGATCCAGGACAGGCACCAAAGCTACACAGAGAAACTCTTTCATGAAGAAAAGAAAAAAGAAAGTGTAGCAGCAATCTTAAAAGTCTTATTAATAAAAACAAACCTGAGGCCAGTTATTGGGGTGAATGCTGGAAGATCAGAGAAGCAGAACAAGCCACAGCTACCTCACCTCACTAGTTCATCATCTGTTCTTATTTCCTCAGCCTGCAAGCTTCTGAGTCCTCATTCAAATTGATCTCAGCCGAACTATGCTCCAAAGCCTAAAAGCTTAACCAGCCAAATGCTTAACTAACCAAATGCTTCCAGTTTCTGGTCCTCACGTCTTATATATCTTTCTACTTTCTGCCTTCACTCCCTGGGATTAAAGGCTGGATTTCTGGGATTAATGGCGAGTGTCTCCATGCTGGCTGTATCCTTGAACACACAGAGATCCGCCTAGCTCTGCCTCCCAAGTGCTGGGATTAAAGGCGTGCACCACCACCACCGATCAACTTCTGCTGTGGCTTGCTCTGACCCATTTTCTAGCCACCATTTTTGGCTTTGTTCTAGTGGCTGTCTGTTCTCTGACCCCAGATAAGTTTATTTCGGGGAACACACAATATTTTGGGGGGACACAATACAGAAAGAGAAAGAGGGAGAGAAAGAGAGAGGGAGGGAGGGAGGAAGGAAGGAAAGAAAGGAAGAAAAAAAAGAAATAGAAGTAAAGTGGTTACATAATGTGAACAAAGCCTTGGTTTGATCTCCAGCACCATATAAATGGGAATGGTGGCACATGCCTATAATCAGGAAATGGGAGCAAGACTGCAATTCAAGGTCAACTTGGAGCGCAAGGGATTCTGTCTCAAGTGTGTGTGTGTGTGTGTGTGTGTGTCTGTCTGTCTAAGGAAATTTCCATCATGATTAAGTGGGGGGGGGGCACATTTTTATGGTAAACATAACTGATTCAATTTGTCTAAAGACTTAAATGTAAATAAGATATTTTAAGTATTATAAACCCAGGAGGAATACCTCCAAGTTATGGAAGGAAAAAATAGATAAGTGAGACTACATAGAAATAATTTTGTAGCAGAAGTGGAAACAAATGATTGAAAGAAAACACTTGAAATACATACAACAGATGAAGTAATAAAATCTTACAAATTTTAAAAAGTCTACCTGATAGGACCATATATAGAGAAGCATATGGCCAGAACTTCACAGAAGAAAAAGCTTAACATTTAACTAACATGAAAACTAATCTTACTAGTACTTGATACATTAACAGGAAAATATTATGTCTCTGACTAGTCAAAACTAAATGGTAAACTAGTATGTAATACATCCTAGTAAGTCTGTATGGGCTGTATAGGCAAAGACTCTCATGAGTGCTAGTAGAGAATGAATTGTTCTTGGTTGGCTTTGTTTTGTTTAGTAAGCAAACTGTATTAGACAGTATTCAGAATGCATGTATTCTCCCATTAGTCTCCATGAAATCTTTTCCTTGAAGATAAAATCACCAGTAAGCAAACAAGAACATGTTTGTATGGATGTTGGTTGCTACATTGTTGACAGTGTAAAAATCCTGGGAATAGAGGAGTACCTAATAGTAGAAGTATTATGCAAATTATTATAGCACAGTCATATTCTGAAATGTTGTGAAGTCATTCAGTAGTAGGAGTTGAATCTCTCCTGGTAACTTGGAAGGATTTCTAAATATATCCTGAGAGGACTTCCAACATGTACCTTAAGTAATAAAAGCAAAATATAGGAAAATGTATATAATAAAAGATTCTAGTTTTATAAACAGTGTATGAGACATTATGTGTTTTATGTGTCTTGTCAACACTGGAAAGGAGGAAATAAGTAGAAAAAGAGAGGACAAAGGTAGAGAGTATCCACAAAGATATGCATACGTGTGTGCACATGTATGTATGTATGTACAGTGAATTATGGGAAAGGATGATAATCACGTTTAGTGGTTGCCTCAGAATGGCTAGATAAACATTCCAGCCGGGCGGTGGTGGCACACGCCTTTATTCCCAGCACTCGGGAGTCAGAGGCAGGTGGATCTCTGTGAGTTCGAGGCCAGCCTGGGCTACCAAGTGAGTTCCAGGAAAGGCTCAAAGCTACACAGAGAAACCCTGTCTTGAAAAAACAAAAAACAAACAAACAAACAAAACCATTCCATTATGTTGTTTCCACTTTTTACAATCAGCACAGTGTTTCTGTAAGTAGTGAAACACCAAACTGTTTACATTTCTCAAAAGAAACAAAAGGCCAGGTAGGGTAAAGAAGAATTAAGAAGATGAAAAATGATTTCTGAGGTGACTGGACATGGCAGTTACTTGAAATTATTTTTGTCTTAGGTAACTCCATAAATTCTTAATTTTATTTGTGGTAACCATTGGACACCTAATAAGAAATTATCATATAAATGTACCCAAAAATATAGCTATTAGCAGGTAAGGGTCAAATTGACATGTTCTTCTGGTGTTGGTATTAAATGCTCTAACGTGTTTTATGCCGTGGAAATATAGAGCATACTGCACAAGTGTAGTCTCTGTCACCTGACTTAATCATGTGACATAATCACTGTAAGGACTTGTAGTCCACCAGATTCAAGATTAACTTTTTTCCCCTGGTTTTTCAAGACAGGGTTTCTGTATGTAACAATCCTGGCTGTCGTGGAACTCTGTAGCCCAGGCTGGCCTTGAACTCACTGAGAGCTGCCAGCCTCTGCCTCCCGAGTGCCGGCTCTAAAAGCATGCACCACCACCACCAGGTGATTAACTTTGTCTTTCAGAAAACTTCAAATAGAGCAAAGTTTGGGGAATTTGGTCAGAAACCTGCATCAGTGGTTAGAGTGTGTACTGCGTCTGCAAAGACCTGTGTTCAGTTCCCAGCACCAGTGTTGGGTGGCTTATGACTGCCTATAACTCCAGGGCAGGGACCTGACCCTCTTCTGCCCTTCACCAGCCCCACATGCAAATTCTCCCATACAGACACATAAATAAAAAGAAAACTTTAAATCTTTAAAAAGCAAAGTTTAAACTATTTGCAGTTAATTAATACTCAATTTTATTTGCTGGTTTATTCTGTTTTTAGACAGCATAGATGTGTAACCCAAGCTAACCTCACACTTGAGCCCCTGTTGTATCAACCTCCCAAATCTGGATTTAAAGATGCATGCCACTGCACACAGCTTGATTTCAATTCTTTTCTTAAGAATTAGAAGTTGATACATTGTTTAAAACCATTATAGGAAATGGCAGATGGTTTGGAGTTGTTTGTCTCATACTTAAAATATCAGTTTTTATATCTCATGATGCTTTTTAGTGTGTGTGTGTGTGTGTGTGTGTGTGTGTGTGTTCTGTATCATAAACTGTATAAAAATCAGAAATACTTTTAAATTAAATGGGTAATACGTATATAAGCATGGTGAAAATCACATATTAAGACATTTCTGTTGTCTTCCATCCCCATGTATTTGTCCATAAATGGTGGTACCTTTGAATAGTCTTCTGAGCCTCCCTCTTTTCACTTAACAGTGTTATCCTGGAGACTTTTCACACTGATCCAGGAAAGCTTCCTTTTAAATGCTGGTTGAGTGTTTAATTACTCTGATGAATCATCACTGTCATATGGAACATTGCTGGGAGATTGTTCCTGATCCAGGCCCTTTTTGGATCCTACCTCCGCCTCTTCAGCAGATCCTACCAGCATGTGCCACCACAAGTGGCAAGGCCTTTTTCTTAATACTTTAATTGTAATGACTCATGGAAACCTCATAGCAACCTTTTAAGGTGATGCTTATTTTTATCCCCATTTACCAAATAAGGAAAATTATGCATGTGATGGTCAAATATTCAATAATATAACTAAAGCTGATAAGTAGTAGAACTCGGGATTTGAACTCAGGGAGTTCTTCCCAGATGTTACTGTTTTAATGATATTAAGCATACAAGTTATTTAGTCTTTAAATTTTTTACAAAGTGTTCGTGTGTGTGTGTGTGTGTGTGTGTGTGTGTGTGTGTGTATGAGAGAGAGAGAGAGAGAGAGAGAGAGAGAGAGAGAGAGAGGGATGGATGGAGGGTGTTCTGTGGAAGTCAGGACAACTTTATGGAGTTGGTTCTTTCCTTCCACATTTATGTAGGATCTGGGAATCAGCCCAGGTCACTAGATTTGTAAGGCCTGAGTCGTCTCACTGGCCCCTAGTCTCCACATTAATGGACATCTCAATCTTTTCGTAAGAAAGTGGTATAATAAATATTAAGACATTTTGTGCACATACAGTAAATTCTAGAAATGGAATAGCCGCATGATCAGTATCACCATGTTGCTCTCCAATTTAGGGATGCACAGAAGTTCAACTTTGTCCTCGATGATTTGCTTGAATCTGCCATTTAGCTTGACTATTAGAAGACTGAATTGCTAATGATTTTGACTTTCCTGAATTATGTGTGATCTACCGTTGTGATAGCACACATTTAGTCATAGAATCAGTATAATTTGAAAATAAGACATTTGAGCTTATGACTTTTAAATAACATTAAGTATTCTGGTCACAACTTAAAATGCTACTTACTTGATTTGTATTAGAGTTTCATTATTTTAAATTGGAATTTAACCCAATTAGTAAAAAAACTATAGTTCTTAATAAATAACTATGAAAGGTGCTGATTTTATGTGTCAAAAGAGTAATGTAAGACATTTCAGTTACATTCAGTAAACAGCTGAGCATGATAGCCTGTGTTTTGAGCAGCCCTTGAGAACCAGCGTTAGGTAATGCAATGAGCCAGTGAGGGCCTTCATTCACATTCATTACAAACTCCATACAAGTTCTGAAAGGCAGCACATTTTTAAGAGTCTAAGAGGAGGATAAGCTGATTGACACCAATGTTTTTGGTTTGATCCAAAGCAGAAACTCTCTTCTTTTTTTTGGCGGGGGTGGAGGGGTGGGGGTGGGGTTGTTGTGGGTTGTTTGTTTGTTTTCCAAGACAGGGTTTCTCTGTGTTGCTCTGCCTGTTCTGGAACTCGCTTCATAGACCAGGCTGGCCTGCCTCAGACTCCTGAGTGCTGCTGGGATTAAAGACGTGCACCACCTCAGCCAGAGCAGAAATTTAAAGCTAGGAATCTGCTCAGGTCTCAGCCAGTACACCTAAGGGATTGAATGTACATTTACAGAACAACCCACTATTGTTCATTGGTGTGTGTTTGTGTTCATTTTAAACATGATCTCATCCTTCCCAAGACATTGTACTGGGAATATGAAGGGTGGAAGACACAGCCAGGAATAGATCTAATTAGGCTGTGGGTAAAGGTTACAGTCAAGACTGCCTTAAGTCAGAGCAGCACAAAACAAGAGATAGTTCTCACTCTGTCTCCGCCTTTTAGAACCACTGAAGTAACTATACCAACATTATATTTAAAGTATTAGAACATAGCCTGGGTCTTAACACAAAACCTTCAGCCTCATTGAGAATAGGATAGGATCTTCCTAAGTCCTCATCCAAGATATTATTATTTTGGTTTTTCCAAAAAGGGTTTCTCTGTGTCGTCCTGGCTGTCCTGGAACTCCCTCTGTAGACCAGGCTGGTCTTGAACTCACACACATCCTCCTGCCTCTGCCTCCCAAGTACTGGGATTAAAGGCGTGCACCTCCATGCTCAGCTTGGTTGATTAGTATCTAGTGCAGGTATGGATTGAAGGATTCTGGCGGTGACTTGTTTTTGTGGGTACATATCCTTTTAGTCTACTGGCACTTGTTGAAGAGACAGTGGCTCTCTGCTGAATTTATACTTTCGTTGAAAGTTCATTTTTCCATCTATGTATACATAGCCTTTTTGAATTGAGTGTAAATTTTTAAATAATACTAGCCCAAATAATAGACTTTAGACCCTGTACATTTATTATAAAATTATTTGTGTTCTGGCTAATAGTTTAAACCACTGAAATTACTAATAAAAATACAACATTCAAATTTTTAATAAGTTAATTTACTTAATAAGGGGGACATTCCTAATATTTTAAGATTTTTAATAGTGCTTTTATTTCAGAAGTTCATTCTGTAATAATATTTGGCTTGAGCTTTGGCCCCAGGGAAGTTCTGATTTTAAAATCTTGGGCATTGGGCATTGGGCCAAGCTATATGCAGTCCATTTCTAAGGACTATCCGTTTTCACTCAGTGAATAGGAGTTCCTGTTGCATTCATGCCCAGTCAAGACTGTAACTAAATAATACTCGATGTTTGTGTCCTGTGTGAGCAGCTCGGCTGCTTCAGGGGACAAGAGCAGGTCCCCCGTTCTCCCGGCAGTTACAGTCCATCAGTAAAGATGGGTCATGACTGACCAGCTTAGTTTTTGCTTTTTGGTTTCCCTTTACATTTTTAAAATTACTGTGTGTGTGTGTTACACATGCCCGTGGATGGTGGGTGCATGCATGTCCCAGCGAGCATATGGATGTTAGAGAACAACTCATGGGAGTCAGTTTTCTCCTTCCACCGTGTCAGTGCCAGGGATTGAACTCAGGTCATCAGGTTTGGAGGCAGAAGCCCTTACCCTCTGAGCCATCTCACTGCTCTGCTTTTTAGTTTCTTGAGATAGGATCTCACTACACAGCTCAGGCTAGCATTTAACTTGAGCTCTTCCTGCCTCATTGTCCTAATTCAAGAATTAAAGGGGCATGCTACCACACCTTGATTTGTTTCACAGACTTAAAATGACAGTAATGGTTAATTAAGTGCTACATAATAGCAATTTTGAAGACTAAGCACATGCCGAATTAATTCCTTAGCAAACCACACCATTTAAAACCTCTATGTATGACCAAGTCTTTCTTGACCCACAGTCAACTTAATACACTGTAGCTGTTACTAACTGAAATATAATTGGGCAAACCATTAGACATGCAGATTTCTTGCCCACTGTGGACTTTTTGCCATAGTTGTGTATTTCAATTTAGGCTATAGAGGGTCTTTTATCCATATTAGGCACTGTGCTGGTTAGCTTTAACTGTCAATTTGACACAACCTAAAAAAAAATCAATGAGGATTGATCTAGATCAGGTTGGCAGTAGGCGTGACTGGGAGATGGTCTTTATTGTTCATTAAAGTAGACAACTGTGGGCTGCACCATTCCCTAAGACAGGGGTTCTGAACTTGTCTTACAGACAAGAGAAAGGTAGGTAAATACACGCAAGCCAGCCATGTGTGTGACACCCCACACAACTGTGAATGTAGTTTGACTAGTTGCTTGAGTTTCTGCCTTGGTGTCTCCTCAATGACGATGGAATTGCAAGCCTAATAACGCTTTCCTCCCTAAGATGCCTTTGTCATTGCAACAGAAATGAATTCTCTTTAAGGGTGTACCTGCATATTACTAAATTGCTTCTTTTTAATGATTATGGATTGTTCTTTTGACCATTAATCCTTCTAAGGTAGCTCTTCAAATCATTTGCTGCATTAAATTTCCGTTAATACTTTTTAGTTGTGCATAATTTAATGCCATGTGGCTGTATTTGCAATATGCAGAAAGAAAAGGAATTTATGACCATTTCTAGAAATGCTTTAAAAATCATTGTGGGCAAGGCTAACAACTGAGCCTTAACCCATCTAACGGGGAAAATTGAAATTCTGTTCCCAGTTTGTGTCGTCATTTTCTGGAATGCTTTTGTTTTGTTACAAGGCTAAAGTAGGCGCGCGTGCGTGCGTGCGTGCGTGCGTGCGTGCGTGTGTAAGAGAGAGAGAGAGAGAGAGAGAGAGAGAGAGAGAGAGAGAGAGAGAGATTGATCATGTTCCCGGATACCACTAGACCAGTCTGCCTCCTGTAATTTTGTTGTGCTTCTCTGCTCTTTGACTCCAGCTCTTTCTAAACATTTCCTTAGAATTCTTAGTAGTTTTCACAAACTATTTTACTCATGACCTTAAGTTTACCTTCTACTCATTCTTTTTAATGATACTATGAAGTTTGTGTCTACAATGTAAAATATTTGCCCTTGGAACTTTCTCTTTTGTTGCCATTTTGACCGATTAAGTGGACCAGTAAAGGCAACAAGGACCCAGCACTTTTTGTCCTTCTGTGTTGTCATCTGTACCTAGGTGGCCTGCCTGCCCAAATTAGCTCTCTTCAAAGTCCTGGACTGCTACTACATTCTGTGCCAATGACCAACTGCCAAAGGAGAGTGTTGTTTCTCATGAGCTGTGTTTTCTAAAGGAGAAAAGAAATTACACTCAGAAACTCCTAAAAGATTTTCCTTGCCTTTTATTAGTCAGACTATTCCGAAAAAAGTTATTTCCAAGCCAGTCACTGCAAAAGGAACTGAAATTACCATGATAGACTTTCTAAAATTTGAACGAAGTTTGGGTTTAGGTTTTATTGGCAAGAAAAGAAGAGGGATCTAGGTATGTACAGTGAAATAAATCTGTCGTATAGCATTTCTTTTTTTCTCTGTGTGTGTGTGTGTGTGTGTGTGTGTGTGTGTGTATGTGTGTAGCCGTGACTGTCCTGGAACTCACTCTTTAGACCAGGCTGGCCTTGAACTCACAGAGATCCCCCTGCCTCTGCCTCCCAAGTGCTGGGATTAAAGGTGTGTGCCACCACGGCAACTTGCTATATCCTATTTCTGATAGATCTGCTGAGCAAATAAAAATAGATGAATAAGAAAGTACTTCACAAAATGACTAGCTTGCAGTAGTATTTTACATTAGAAATGACCAAAGTAAAGTTTTTAACTGGAATTCTATCTATTCTATAACTTTGAGCAAGCATAAAAATATTAAACAGGTTCCAGGGTGCTTTTCATTAAATGCAGGAAAATTGCAGATGAAAATAAGGAGATGTAGGGTCAGGCTAGGTGGTATATGCCTGTAGTCCCAACACTCAGGAGGCAGAGACAGTAGGATTATGAATTTGAAACTAAGATGGGCTGTAGACACAATGAGACCCTGTCTTTAAAGAAACTCAATAAATAAGAAATGGAGCAGTGGAAACCTACCTACCTGTCCTGATTTGATTGTTACATACTGCATACATTTATTGACTTGTCACACTGTATGCCTCTTGATACATATAATTGAAAGAATAATAAAAGAAACTAAGTATTTGGTTGAAAACTACTGGATTTTCTTTTTCTTTATAAACAAAATAACAAAAACGCCCTGTGCTTTTGGAAGATAGTTTTTTAATGAGTTAGTGTGTTCTTTTTCAAATGATACATTAAATAACACTTCAGTGTCAGTGAAGTGAGTCAGATTTGTATGTGGAACATTAGTATTATCTGTTAGGTCACTTTCCTGTCTCCAGCCCAGACTACGCTAGTAAAAAGAATTGGTTCTAGAAAGAGACGTTCCTAGGTGTAGCGCACTAACCAGTGCCAGTTTGGAGTGTTATCAGACAGGAGCAGAAGCAGCCTCTGGTGTTCCTTGTCACTGCGGGGGTCTGCAGTGCTTGTCGGGGAGAGACTGATGACTCACTAGTCAGATGGCTGTCTCTACTGCCTCCTGCATAGTTCCTTTTCTGTAGCACAGATTCTTTGTCTTTTTCATTTTTCACAGAAATGGTGGCAACTATAATTTATGATTAAGGGTATCTTAGTTGTAATTGTATTTGCTTTTTATCCTTAGAGTAGGAGCCCAGTAGCTAAAGATAAATTTTAATGTAATCATTGAGTTGATTTTTTTGTGAATGTAGCTGTGAATACCCCATTTTCTCCATGGCTCTAGTGCTGGAGCTCTGGTAACCCAGGGACTCCAGCCTGGTCAGCAAGTGCTGTATCCTGTGACGTCCCCAGCACTGCTGTTCCTCCACTTCTTTTTTTGTAGAATTGAGAGCAGCAGGGATAACTGTAGAAGGGGGAGTTTCGTGCCGCATTCAGTCATAGTATATTTGCACCACCTTCTGTAAAGACTCGGGATAACATTAACTCTTAACATATTATGACTTTTAAGTTTCCTATTGAAAATGCTTTAGAAGGTTGTTTAACAGTTTACAATTATTTTTATTTTTAATTGTTTATATATTTGTGTCTGTGTGTGGCTCTGTGCACATGTATGCAGGTGCCCAAGAGGCATATGTTGTTCAGGAGGCCAGAGGCTTTGGATCCCCTGGAACTGGAATTACAGGGGTTGTTATGAGTCACCTCACATGGTTGCTGGGCCCAGAAATAGACGCCACTACAAGAGCAGACTGCTCTCCTAACTGCTCAGCCACTTATCCAGGCTGTGTTTGACAAAGACCACAGATATTTAAAATGTAAGGGATTTTACTGCCGGGCAGTGGTGCAGCACACCCTTAATCCCAGCACCAGAGAGTCAGAGGAGGTGAAGATCTGTGAGTTCAAGGACAGCCTGGTCTACACAGTAGGAAACCCTATCTCAAAATATATTTATTTCTCAGAGGAAAGCACAGTTGTGCATCTGCTGACAAGTTGTCTAGAGGTAAATTTGTAGAGTTGTCAATTGGGCTTTTGATTCGCTTATTATCCTGTTAGGTTGGTTGCCGGTTGGTTGTTTTTATTTGTTTTTCAAGATAGGGTTTCTTTGTGTAGCCCTGGCTGTCCTGGAACTCACTGTGTAGACCACACTGACCTTGAACTCACAGAGATCCACCTGCCTCTGCCTCTGGAGTGCTGGGATTAAAGGTGTGTGCCACCATTGCCTTTAATTATTATTAATGTTATTCCTTCTAATGCCTACTATATGCCTGGAATTTTTTTTTTTTTTTTAAGAAGTTTAAAAGTATAGGCCACCAAAATTCCCATGGTGGCTATACTTATCCAGCTGACTGATAAACCCACAAGATAGCTGACTAATGAACAAATCCACTTATTTGTTTCCATTAATCATTGTTCGTATATTTGAAGGGCTCAAACTATACAAGCTACTGTTTGGCCTCATGAAGTCCTTCAGAGGCCTTTCTGCATCCTGGAGAACTGAGCCGTCTACAGGAAAGCACTACTGTGTGGTCTGATGCCTCCTTGACACTGCTGTGTGGTCTGATGTCTCCTTGACACTGCTGTGTGGTCTGATGTCTCCTTGACACTGCTGTGTGGTCTGATGTCTCCTTGACACTGCTGTGTGGTCTGATGTCTCCTTGACACTACTGTGTGGTCTGATGTCTCCTTGACACTGCTGTGTGGTCTGATGCCTCCTTGACACTGCTGTGTGGTCTGATGTCTCCTTGACACTACTGTGTGGTCTGATGTCTCCTTGTCACTGCTGTGTGGTCTGATGCCTCCTTGACACTGCTGTGTGGTCTGATGCCTCCTTGACACTGCTATGTGGTCTGATGTCTCCTTGACACTGCTGTGTGGTCTGATGTCTCCTTGACACTGCTGTGTTGTCTGATGTCTCCTTGTCATTACTGTGTGGTCTGATGTCTCCTTGACACTACTGTGTGGTCTGATGTCTCCTTGTCATTACTGTGTGGTCTGATGTCTCCTTGACACTACTGTGTGGTCTGATGTCTCCTTGACACTGCTGTGTGGTCTGATGTCTCCTTGACACTACTGTGTGGTCTGATGTCTCCTTGACACTGCTGTGTTGTCTGATGCCTCATTGTCACTGCTGTGTGATCTGATGTCTCCTTGACACTGCTGTGTGGTCTGATGTCTCCTTGACACTGCTGTGTGGTCTGATGTCTCCTTGTCACTACTGTGTGGTCTGATGTCTCCTTGACACTGCTGTGTGGTCTGATGTCTCCTTGACACTGCTGTGTTGTCTGATGTCTCCTTGACACTGCTGTGTGGTCTGATGTCTCCTTGACACTACTGTGTGGTCTGATGCCTCCTTGACACTGCTGTGTGGTCTGATGTCTTCTAGTTTCAGCTTCTCGTAGAAGCCTCGCTTTGCGTTTTTCTAAAATCAGCCTCTGCCTCTGGAACATGCACATCTCCTAATTTTAACTGGCTGGCTGGCCCATGTCTCACCATGCCAGAAGATGATTAAAGGATGATAAAGGAAGAGTGGGTATTACACCATATTTTCTTCCTGTAATACAGCAGCTGGCACATCATTGATGTTTAAAAATTCCATTTGGTGTCAGTAAATAAAATTATGATAAATTACACAATGTAATTAAAAAAAGAAGACTAGTCAGGTAATTATGTTTTGCTTAAATAATAGTAAGATAAGAGTACATTTAAGAGCCTGGAAAGATGGTTCCAAGGATAAAAGCCTTTGTTCCTATTGCAGAAGACCTGGGTTTGGTTTCCAGCACTCACATAGTGGCTCACAACCATCTGTAACCCTAGTTCTAGGGCTCTGATGCATATGACCTCTTTGGGCATCAGGCATGCATATATCCATACAGGCCGAACATTCATCCACCCACCCCACCTCCACCTCCACTCGCACCTGTACACACACACACACACACACACACACACACACACACACACACACCATAGAAAATCTTATTTAAAAAGCAGAAGCAGCTATTGCTGCTACATTAAACATACCTTTTAGAAATTAGACAATCTTGGCTTGAATTAAGAAGATTAAATTACTCTTCATATCCCTTTTCTCTCAGGCAGATCAGTGAGGTGTCTTACTATAACCCTGTTAGACTCTACAGATGAAACAGGATAATTGAAAGAATTTTAATTTAGTTTAAAATTTTAAACTCAATCTTTGTGACTCAAAGCCTTGATCTCTGCCGTACAAAACAAATGTCCAGATTACCTGAAGTAATTTTCTTTTGTTCTTACACAATATTGAAAGTGTTTTTTTATTTCTATTGCTCCATTTTGAAAGCAATCAATACAAATACGATAAAATACTATTTAAAGAAAAGATTGCCTAGAGCAAAGACAACAGAGACACTCGGGGATACACAGGAAACTAGACATACCATTGAAGAAGGCATTTCTGGAAGTAAATGGCTTTTTTAAAATGGAGATGCTATTCAGGTAGCATTGCTGAGAGAATGTTTGTGAGCATTTCTCATTTCACAAGGAACATTTGACCAAACCTGTAATTAAATTACAATTCCTGGATAAATGGTAGCATAAGTCTTGTTTTTTCAGTTAGAGATGAGAGAATTTGATTTGTCTTAAGTTTTCCTGCAGCATATCATTAGAGGAACCTAAATGTGATCCCAAGTCAGCTGACTCAACGTCTCATGCTGTCTCCACTTTACTGGGCAGATGACCATGTATCACAAACAGTATACAGGGAATACCCACACTGGGGAAGAAATTAGTCTGGATGATGACCTTACTTCACATCAACTTCTCTGAAGGTGTACACATATGTGTGTGTATCTGAGTGTGTGTGTGCCCACATGCAGCACGTACATGCAGGCCCCCACAGGTCAGAAAAGACATTGTATCGTCCTGGAACTGCACTTTTAGACAGTTGTGAGCTACCATGTGAACTCAGCTCCTCTGCAAGAGTAGAAAATTGTCTTAACCACTGAGCCATCTCTCCAGCCCCTGAAGAATTTTTTTGTCTTTTGTTTTGTTTTGTTTTTTGAGACAGGGTTTCTCTGTGTAGTTTTGGTGCCTGTCCTGGATCTCGCTCTATAACCCAGGCTGGCCTTGAACTCACAGAGATCTGCCTGCCAATGCTTCCCGAGTGCTGGGATTAAAAGCGAGCGCCACCACTGCCGGCAGAATTTTTTATGTATGTATTTGTATGTATGAGGGTACCTCTAGGCCAAAAGAGATATCCGTTCCCTTTGAGCTGGAGTTGCAGGCAGTTATGAACTGCCTTTTTGGGGTGTTATCTGGTCCTTTTTAGAGTAGCAATGACTCTTAGCGGAGCCATTTTTCTGTCCTCTTGTTTTGAAGATTCTGACAACCTATTTCCTAACTGTATATGTTGTGTTTAAGGTTTTTTGTTTTCATTGTCTCCCATTATCTGGTATTTTCTAGAAAACCTTGTCTCAGGGCTGGAAAGATAGCACAATTCATAAAGTGCTTGTGGTACGTGGATGAGGACTTGAGTTCAGTTCTCACCACCCACCCGCTAAAAGTCAGGTGTGTATGTAGCATGTGCTTACGGAGGCTGAGACAGGTGGATGCCTAGGCCTCCCTGGCCAGCTAGCCTGAGCAAACCTGCAAGCCCCAGGTTAGCACAAGACCCTTTCTCAAAGAAACAAAGCAGACACTCCTGAAGAATAACACCCAAGATTTACCTGTATTCTACTTATAGCTTTTTGATAGCTTGCCTAAAGGATTACAAATTGTATATGGCCCTTCTCTTGGGAGGAATGCAGTCAACATTCAGTCATGGAACCCATTGACACTCCAGCCTTCACTAGCTAGCGTTCTCAGTCTCTGCTCCTGCTTGCAGTCTCTCCCCAGATTGAGTATGTTAGAGCAGCAGAGCACATTCAGTCATGGAACCGTTCTTCCTTCAGTGCTCACTCCTTTCCTTTTGTTCACAGGATGACGTGCATTTGTTTTCTTGACATTCAGGTAGAGAGCCATAAATTAGTATCATATATCTCTGCATACTATTGTTACCCTAACGGAAGCTTTTGTACCAGCCAGGCTGCTCTGTTTGCTGTTCCTGAATATTTTATTTCCATTCTTCTACTGTTGCCCCATCTGGAATGCCCTTGCCACTCACCCTTTCCTAGTTTGTACACATACTACCCCGACCTTCAAGATGGCTTCACTAAACATGGTAGTCTTTGAATGTTTACTAAATGTATATGACGTGGCACTTTATTGATGAATGACTTAAGACTAATTTTGTGATTGATTGGGGGCCATTATTTAGCTTTTCACACGTCCAAGTATTTGTTCCGTCGCCCCAATATAATCATTAATAACTATTAAGTTAATTCAGGAGCCTCAAAATAAACTTTCAGCTCCAGAATCCATTACTGATTTTCATTTTGGTGCTGTTTCATGTGTCCTTTGTTGTTTTTAGGCAGGATCTCTGTGTGTGTATAGCACAGACTGGTCCGGAGCTTTCTTTGTAGACCAGGATAGCCTCAAACTTCATGACAACCCCCTGACTCTGCTTCTCCAGTGCTAGGAATAATAGTGTGAGTCACCCAGCCAGGTTTCCTAGTCCCTTTAGACACAGGCAGTTACCCCTTGAAGTGTTCAGATTGTACATCTCTGAAGGCAGACATCAACCTACATTTTCTTTCTTTTTTTTTAAAGATTTATTTTTGTTTTATGTGAATGAATGTTTGCTTGCATGTATGTGCACCATGTGCATGCCTGGTGCCTGTGGAGGCCAGAGGAGGATGTCAGCCGCCCTCCCCCCAGAACTGGAGTTACTGACAGTTGTGAGGCACTGTGTGGGTGCTGGGAGCTGAACCTGGGTCCTCTGCAAAAGTACTCTGAATCACTAAGCTGTTTTCCCAGCCCCGAAACTAAATTTCCTCTACTGGTTCTGTGTTCTAAAAAGAAAAAAAGGAAAAATGCCCCTAGGCTTTTTTTTTTCTTCTTTTTGTGGGGGACATATTTCAAGACAGGGTTTCTCCGTGTAGTTTTGGTGCCTATCCTGGATCTTGCTGGACCAGGCTGGCCTTGAACTCACAGAGATCTACCTGCCTCTGCCTCCCAAGTGCTGGGATTAAAGGCATGCACCACACCACCTGGCTCCCTCCAGGCATTTTTAAAGATAGTTTTTTTTTTTTTTTTAATGTAAAATACTTAGTTTGTTTCATAACACTATGAAAAGTGTTATAATTAAAAAATAAATAAAACAAGGTGGGACTGGAAAGATGGCTGAGTGGTCACAAGCATGTGTTCCTCTTGCAGAAGACCTGGGTTCGGGTCCTAGCACCTACACGGTGACTCACAACAGCCTATAACTCCAGTTCCAGGAGACCCAACACCCTCTTCTGGTCTCTGCAGGCTCCATCCAGGTATGCATGTGGTACACATATATACATTAAGGCAAAACACTCATAACATTTAAAAAACTGGATAAAGCATTGAAAAAATAAAGGAGAGATCAGTATACCACAATTGAAATTGGTGCTTAGAGCAACCTCATGAAAAAGATGATATTTGCATAGAGTCCTAAAGGAGGTACTGGGCCAGGTCACCTAGCAGAAGAGCTCTTGAGACAAAGGCAACAGCCTTCACAGAGCTTTGAGACTTTATGGAATGATTCAGAATAATTGGAGAAGTCAGGGTGATAATGGGTGGGGATATGGGCATTAAAAAGATTAAATAAATCATTGGAAATTTTTAATATTTCCTATGGAGTATGAAATTTGATTATAACAAAATGGTGTGTTATCCAAGAATGAGGTACTTTTAACTAAAACTAAGAATTTTATGTTACATTTTATTCTGAAACGGTATTATAACATGAGAATATACCATCTGTGCTAATTCTTTTGTTTTAGAGTTTGTAGTTATGATTACTTTATTTTTTTTGCCTTAGGTAAATTAACACAATGGATTTCTCCAAACTACCCAAAATACGTGATGAAGATAAAGAAAGCACCTTTGGTTATGTACACGGAGTGTCAGGACCTGGTAAGTTACACATAGTCATGTAAGAGCAAGGATGCCTCACTGTGATCAATGTCTTTCCAAGGTGCCTTGGGGAGAAACACAAGTTCCTGCAGATGCGCAGAAATTGCTTGTTACTTGAAGATCTTGTAGTGGCCATGAGAGTGAAGTAATGTAGCCATCATAATGGTTATCAGGCACTAATCATGTATATCTGATGGTCTGTCATTGAGACACAGCTTTGTGACACCATGCTTGTTAGGAAAATGTAGCTTAATTTTATGTTAAATTTGAAATTTGAAAAGCTTTGAGGTTTACAGTTCTTAATACACAGTGCCTTATGTATAATAAATATTCAGTTGATCTCTATAATGACCTTCAGAGCATTTCTTAGTAGTGTTAGCTTGTCATCTTTGTATTTATACATCTATCTGAATGGTTTTGCAGGTATCTCACAACTGGCTACTTGAGAGAAAGAAGTCTGGTGGCCTGATACTGAGAATAGATAGTAGTTTGAAATTTTATATCCAGGGGCTGGAGAGATGCCTTATCAATTAAGAGCACTGGCTGCTCTTCCCGAGGACCCAGGTTTGATTCCCAGCACCCACATGGTAGTTCACAACTGTCTGTAACTCCAGGGGATCTGACACTGCTCATAAAATAAAGTTAAATTATTAACAAATTTATATCCATTTTGTCAAACATTGTTATTTTAAAATAATCATCTCATTTTAGTATTCATTTTTTGTTGAATATCCCACTAAAAATCTGAATTACAGTTCCCTGTGTACAACCTGTTCACTGTTATTTGTTGGTGACATAAAAATTCGTATTTCCTTTAAGCTTCATGCTATAGTTCTTGTCTTCTTCTAATCCTAGTGAATGTGATGACATCTTCTTGGTGTTTTGCAAAAGAAGACTTAATTAATGTGCCCCACTTTTTTTCTCCAAGATTAAATGAGCTGAGGCTCATTGTCAAGAAGTAAAGAGTACATATTTCATTGTTTTTTTTTATCCCTTTTGAATTCCTAAGTACTTCTAAATGGAGCAGAGGTTCTCTACCTTCCTAATGCTATGACCCTTTAACACAGTTCCTCATGTTGTGGTGACCCACACCATACAATTATTCCGTTACCCCTTCATAATTGTAATTTTGCTACTGTTAGGAATTGTACTATAAATATCTGATATGCAGGTTATCTGATACATGACCCCAAAGGAGTCACAACCCACAGGTTGAAAACCACTATAATTGAAAAATGGTACCCTTTGGGGTTTATGAAGTAGGATTTTTTTAAATTTATTATCTGATATTTAAGACATTTAATTCTTCTATTTTAGATATAGAAGTAAACAGGAACTGAATAAACCTCCAGTTTTCTAGAGCAGGTTGATTAGACACTTAGCCTTTTCCACTGCCCTAATCCCTATCACATAGTTGTACTCAATTGTATCACAGTTAAGTATTAAGAATGGGTTCATTGTTATGCATTCCTACAAACGTGGCACCCTTCTCTTCCTTCCAGAAAAATAATTTTTGCTTGCTAGACAGTACGGTCCAAAATAGCAGGTTCTAATTTTGGTTCCTGCTTGTAAAAAAAGAATTAAAAATAAGGGTCCTTTCTTAACTGAAATTTCATGCAATGGTGAAGGCTTGTTATAAACATCCTGTTGTTTAATAAAAGAAATTATTTATGCATATGTGAGGTGGTAGTGTTATTTTGAGACAGATTTCAAGAAACCTAGGCTGGCCTTGAACTTGCTATATATGTATATATATAGTGACGCTGACTTTGAAACCCTGATCTTCCTATCTCTGCTTCCCAAGTGCTAAGGTTACAGGTGTGCATCATCTGACTATGTATAAGATTTGTTTTTTAATTCCAAAATTGCCAGTTTATTAAAGATCCTAAAGATCCACATCTAAGGAAACTTGAATCACTGGTTTAAAGTAATGAAAAGCAAAAATCTTGCTGTATTGTTATCTTTCAAGGGATAACAGCACAATAAACTAATTACTGTATGACATTCTAAAGCTCTTAATTCCAGTATAAAGTGTTTGTGCTTGTTTGTCTGTTTGTTTTTTATGGTTCCAAAACCCTTTGTTGCATGTATTAAAGTAACTTGGATTGTTCAAAATATATTTCAATACTACAAGGTAAGAATGTTCATATGGGACTTCAAGTGCTTAAAATAATTTGCTTTTGTGTTACATTAATCAATAACCTTAACCTGAAAATTTTTTTCCTTCTTTGTATCATTCACTAAAAAATATGCCTTTATGTGGAACTGTAAAGGTTACTCCACAGTGGGAGCTTTTCTTCCCTATGAATAAATGAGAAGGCATGATACTGGGTTTATTGGATGTTAAATTAACTGTAATCATTCACAGAACTTTGGGTCAACAGTCTCTTGTTATTTACAGTGGTTACAGCCTGTGACATGGCAGGTGCAGCCATGTATGAGCTGGTGAGAGTGGGTCACAGCGAGCTAGTTGGAGAGATCATCCGATTGGAAGGCGACATGGCTACCATTCAGGTGTATGAAGAAACTTGTATCCTTTTCCTGGTCGGTTTCCTGCCACTTCCTGTGTGTCAGGTTTGAGGATTTAAGACAAAAGTGGAAGCTGTAATAACCAATGACAATGCATGAGAGATGTGCATATTATAAAGGAATACATTCAAGAAAGAGCTCCTGGGGATTAGTGTGCTCCTAATCAAGACATTGGAATTACATGCTGAGCTTCCATTGCTTTTAACATGTGGTGTCACAAACTTTAGGGAATACAGTTGGAAATTTGTTTAGAGGATTTTATATTGCAAAAGAAAGCATCAATTGAATAGTTATGTGGTTAACATGACCCAGTTATGAATTTATTTAAAATAATAAATAAATATAGATCATTCACCATTCTCAATCTTTAGTGAATAATGTATTACAGCTTTAACACTAAGAAATCCTTACTATTGGGTCACTACAGTATTGGCTTTTATGCATAATACCTATTCCTAATTTCCTGTGAAAATAGAGCAGGGGCTGATGAGATAGCTGAGCATGTTGGTGCCACGCTCAACAAGATGAGATTGATCCCTGGGACTCGTGCAAAGTGGGAAGAGAAAACTGACGGTACAAAGTTACCTCTCCTTCCCGTGCTGCTCAGAGCCTTTTTCCAATAAAATATGTAAAGAAATATATTGGTAAGCCTCACAGAGATTGCCCCTTTAAAAACTTGTATGTCTTTTAACTTAATTCTCAAGGTCAACATGAATTCTTTGGGGTTTTAAGCAGATTTGGTTTTCATGCTGTTCTAACAAGCATGCTTCCCTGTATAAGTAGTAAGTGCTAATGTAAAACAAAATCATCTAAAAAGGAAAGTAGAAGTCTGTGTGTTCGTGTGTGTGCAGGCACACATGCATGTGAGGATACAAGTGGGTGAACCTCAAGTGCCATCTAACATTTTTTGAGACGAGCTCTCATTTTGCATGGAGCTTGCCAAATAGGCTAGACTTGCTGGCTCTCCAGCCCCAAGAATCTGATTCAGCCTATCCAGGGCTGAGATTGGAAGACTGTACTCTTTAGCATGCTTTCTGAAGACTGGATTCAGATCCTCATGCTTGCAAGGCAAGCACTTTAATAACTGAACTATCGCCCCAGTGCCAAATTAGAAGCCTCTGTAGGCATGCAATCATGGTGAAAACAGTTTTGGGGGGTGTATGTGTGTTTATTGATAGACTTTTATCTCTTATCTAGTCACTTGAAGAATAGGTGGAAATTAAACACAGAACCTCATACATGGCAAGCACACATTCTAATATTGAGTTGTACCTCACCCCATAGTTTTTCTCTCTTTCACATGGTTTGTAGATGTAAAGTTAATGAGAATGTATAAAGTGATGATACTCCCTACGTTTTTTGAACTCTAGCTGATTTCAAGACACATGTAACTACTTTGATAGTTACTTGTAATTACTGTTTATCTTTTTGTATTTCAAAGTTTCTCTTCATTTTGCCTTAGCATATAAAGTAATGGGATTCGAGGTTGGAGATTTAGCTCAGTGGTAGAGTGCTTGCCTAGCAAGCACAAGGCCCTGTGTTCGGTCCTCAGCTGGGGGTGGGGGGAGTAATGGGATTCATTAAGGCATTTTTATATTGTGTGTGGACATTTCTTTCCCACCTGCCAGATCCCAAATAACCAACACAGAGACTTAGTATTAATTACAAATGCTTGGCCAATAGCTCAGGCTTGTTACTAGCTAACACATTTAAATTAACCCATATTTCTTATCTATGCCTTGCCACATGGCATGCCCATCTTGCTTCTTTCTGTGTCTGCTGGTGACACCAGCCTCTTCTCTTCTTCCCAGCATTCTCAGTTTAGCTCTCCTGCCTAACCTTATTCTGCTCAGTTATTAGCCAGTCAGCTTCTTTATTAAACCAAGCACAGTGACATATATTCACACAGTGTTTAGGAATATTCTAAAATATATATCATTATACTTTGTTCTAATTTAAATCACATATCTTAACAAGTACAAATAAATATTGGCCCTTTCTTCTCATAAGGTAGCATATTGTAAATACTGTTTTTTTACCTGCTTACTGTTTTAAGATATTTGGATTGCAGAAGATGAAGATAAATATGGTAAAATATTAATGATGTAATCTAGAGAAAGGAATGGGGTTTGTTTGGGTTTTTTTTTTTTTAGAAATTCTTTGAACTTCATCGTAGATTTAATAAAATTCATATCAGATACTGATAATGAAAATGTGTGTTTTGGAGACCTTTCTACCATAATTCATAGATGTTTTTACTCCTTTTTTATAGCTACATATAATTCCAGCATATAGGATTTTCATTTTGTAATTAACAGTATACATTTTGATGATTTATAGCCTTTCTTTTAAACAGTGCTATGGTGTAACCATTTTTCATATTGGAAGATATTCCTAAATTAATCTCAATGAAAGTTTTATTGATTGTACTACCAACAAATACTATAAAACAAGGCAGGTTCACTATCCATGCTCAATTTTAGGCTTTTTCTTCTCTTTTTAAAGCATTTCCTTAGTCCTCAAATTTTTTATTTTATTTTATTTTATTTTATTTTATTTTTGGTCTAAGTACCACTGTTCTCTGTAGAAGACTGCTGTTCTTCAGTAGTATGTTCAAAACGATGAATTGATGAAAGGCTTTTGCTTCTGATCTTAAACCTGTGACTCCTAAACTACAGAGGCGCTTGGGCAGCTGCAGCAGACTGGGGGGTGCCCAGGACATTCTGAGGTTCACACAGGGCTGTTTAGACACTTCATCAGACATGACTGTCCACTTGCAGTATTTGGTTGCATTACATTCTTGTCATTGGCATCATGAATGTTTGCAAAGCTAAGCTTTTGGTGGCTACTGGGCTAAAAATCCAAAGAGGTAGGCATAAATATGCAGTAGGTTTCCAGTCTTACTGAAAGTTATACAGTATCCAAAAAAATACATACACCCTTCTCTTCATTAGAATTGTGGTTATTTAGGACTGAAATTGGACCTTTTTGTTTCCAGTTTACACATTATTCTTTCATTGTTAGGATATATGTGGGGGGCCATCCCACCTCCACTTTTCCCCAGAGGACTCTTAAGTAGGAACAGCAGGAAATATTAGATAGAAATAAAGCTAGAGAGAGACAGACAGAAACATAGAAGAGCTTCGGGAGGGCCTGGATCCTTATCCATCGGGCCCTGACTGTATCCACCAAAGGGCTTTTAAAGGAACGCCCGTGGTCAAATCATCCCCTTATGCAGCTCTACTGTGTCAGGCAAACTCATATCTCACAAGGAAACTTCTGGGCGCTCCCACAGATAGACACATTTACTAAACTCTTTGGATATGGTTATTTAATAACTAGAAGTGTTGGGCATATTTTTGGTCTTAGACACTGTAAAATATTACTGAAATACCAGTATTTCAAGGATATGGGAAACCTTGGGAACTTGCAGTTTATTTCTTTAAATGTCATGCCCCTTTTAAACTGATACTTCCTATTAATAGTATCTTCAAACTTGTTTGAAGTTTTCCTCAGCTGCTGCTTCTAGCTGGTGTCTCTGTTGGAGACCCTGTACTCCGCACTGGTAAGCCTCTCTCAGTAGAGCTTGGTCCTGGCATTATGGGAGCCATTTTTGATGGCATTCAGAGACCCCTGTCGGATATCAGCAATCAAACCCAAAGTATCTACATTCCCAGAGGAGTAAATGTGTCTGCTCTTAGCAGAGATATCAAATGGGAGTTTACACCAAGCAAAAACCTACGGGTATGTCTGTGTAACCAGGAATTCCTAAAGTTGGTGAAAGACTAAAATGTGTATTTAGTGAACTATTTTTTACTTAGTCCAAATAAGCATAAACCATGGATGTACTGTCTAATTTTAATGTACTTATTGTACTATAGAATTAATGCTTTTTTTATAAGTTAGGCAAATGATTTAAATTACAAAAGTAAGGATAAGTCTCTTTGGTTTATTTGAGCATTAAAGAGTGAATGTGTTTCTTCCTTAGGTTGGTAGTCATATCACTGGTGGGGATATTTATGGGATTGTCAATGAGAACTCACTCATCAAGCACAAAATCATGTTACCCCCGCGCAATAGAGGAAGTGTGACCTACATCGCACCACCTGGGAATTATGACGCCTCCGTAAGTACCGCTTGGGTTTTGTCCTACACAGCAGCCTATTCATATATGACAGTTACCAGGTCCGTGCCCTAAAACTGTTAAAGCATTTATAATAATGTCAATTTTTTGCTCATTACTTATTAATTTTACTTATTTTTGTGATGATAGGGAAGAAATCTAGAAACTCACATGTACTAAGTAATCACTGTACCACTGAGCTATATAATTTTTTAAGGGTGGTTTTGTTTTGACCTGGATTTGAGAAGAATAAAGCTTATACAAGAAGCAGAATATACCTTATAAAAAAGAAGTATGACATTTTCCTATCTTCTTAACTGGTCGATTTGCCTAAATCTCATATTCATTAGGATTAGCATATTAGACTTTGATTTTAACTGTCAAAATCGGTATTCACATCATTAGTTATATAATAGATTATGATTATGAGAATTACTACTTTAAGTGTGATGTTTTTATTTCTGCTTGGTGGCTGCACCCCACGGCCACAGTCTTGCCCCACCGCAGCCTTTTAGGATTTCCATTCCCGCCAGCACTGGAGCAGCTGTGGTTCTTCTTATCTGAGTTGTTCTATTTGCCAGTGAAGACTTGGGAGTCAGATGTTGGGGTGAAAACCTGCTAGATCAGAGAAGCTGAGAAGCAGCCCGCTGATTTTCCTTTCCAGCAGAGACCCAGCAAAAGAGAAAGCCTCCTCACACCATCCCAAACCAAAAAGACCATAAGTCCTCACTCCTCCTTTCTGTGTCTCTATTCATCTTGCGGGGTCCTCCATACTCTCTGTGGCTTATTCTTGTCTAACAGTTGCTGGCTCTGCCCCCGATCCAAGGTAATTTTATTAACACAGTCTTGGAGTTTCACAGCACAACCAAATATCCTACAACAGTACACCATTTGCAACTTAATTTATGAACTGTATTTATGTCACATAATGTCAGACACAGTAGACTCATAGCAGTCTGAATCCAAAAATAATTCTGAGGAGACCATGATAACATGTAATGTCCCCTAGGAAAATGCAATAAGCAGTTTTTCAGAAAGTATTTGGCAAAAATAAGTGTGTGCTTTCCAGCATGTAGAGAACACACATTGGTTTGGGATTCTGAGACAGCCATCTAGAGTTGTCGCTGGCTTAGAGACTTGCTCATTCCAAGTGGAGGACTTGCTCTAGACAGACCATTCATGTGTTAACCAAACTACGTCTTCTCCTGAAATTTAGAGTTAGTCTCGGTGTTCATAGATGCTATCATAATATCACTTCCTTTTTTAAATATATTGATAAAAATTAGTATTAAATTTTGGGAGGCTTTTTCATTTTTTGAGACAGGGTTTCTCTGTGTAGCTCTGGCTATTCTGGAACTCGCTCTGTAGTCCAGGCTGGCCTCGAACTCAGAGATCCCCTGGCTCTGCCTCCCTGAGTATGGGATTTAAGGTGTGTGAAACCATTGCCTGGCTTTATTTGGGGGCTTTTAACATTGTATTTTTCATTAAAGCAGTATAAGATTATTATAATAAAATAGGTTGAAAAGTAGATGTGAAACCTCCACTTTTCCTTCATCCAGGGAGCACTCATCCTTTAAGACTTTCCTGCACATGCATGTACAATTTATGTAGCTGCTTACTGTGTCATGGGCTCCTTTCCAGAAACCTCTTACTCACTTTTTTATTACTCAGTGAGCTATTAATGCACGCAGTATGAAAAAGCATGGCCCTATGTAAGACACATAATAGAAAGTGTACATCTCCCTTCTTACTTGCTCAGTAGCCCCGTTCTATCCACAAGAGGAACCTGAGGCTGCTTACATTTTGGGAGAACCATTCACAGATTTAGCCACCCTTAAGATTCTCCTGTTTTCATTTATTTGTTTGTTTGTTTGTTTTTTACAGGATGTTGTCCTGGAGCTTGAATTTGAAGGTGTGAAGGAGAAGTTCAGCATGGTCCAAGTATGGCCTGTGCGTCAGGTTCGGCCTGTCACTGAAAAGCTACCAGCAAACCATCCTTTGCTCACTGGCCAGAGAGTTCTTGATGCCCTTTTTCCGTAAGTCCGATGTTCCACCGTTTGCCCCCAAGTTACTATATGGAGCTGTCTTTTCATAGTCTTTGCAGACTTCTAAAATCAATGGACTGTATGCTGCCAACAGCAGTAATTCAGTGTGCTCGTTCCCTTTTCCTTTGCTTAGAAACCTTTTCTTTTCTTCTGCCAGACACGGGGCTCACTGTATTCTGCTGTACTTTCTACAGGGACATCATCATTTAATTTCCAGAAAAGAACGTTCTCTCCCTCACCCTCACACCACTAAATTTATTTTTAAACCAGCGGTGCTGACCAAGCCCCAGCCCTCCCAGCACTCTTCCTGAGTCTTACTCTTCGAAGTTGCTCTTCCTATTACTTCCCAGAACGGTCTCTGTCCTTTGACACCTTCTTTCTGGTCATTGCCTTCCGTCTCTTTCATTACTCAGATTAGACTCCACAGATGGTTCTTGGGAACAGTTCCTAGTGGTGTAGTCAAACGTTGTATTCTGTTAGACTCACCTGGCAAAATCCCAGCTATGAGTCAGTCCAGCTGTTTCCTTCTGCTTTGCACAGAGCCCTGAGAAAGACCAAATGATCCATAGAAATGGATTTCTACCGCACTGCTGTGGGCGGTCCTTCTGCCGTCCCTGCTTGTGGTTCTTGGCTCTCCTCAGCGGCGTTCATGCTGCTCTACATATTTCAAATACTCAGCTCCACCCTTCCTTCTTCCCTTTCTCCTTCCCTGAGAGACTGGAGACTGAAGTTGAGTGCTCCCTCCATTTCCCAGTGCTGTTGCCCCTAATGTACTTCCCATCTGTCTCTTCTTCCTTTCCCTTCCGAGTTTATCTCTTGGCTCCTCAAGGGCCTCTCCTCTCCTGCCTTTTTTCAGAAGTCTCCTACTTAGTGAAGAAGAAACAGGAAGGGGAGAGGAGAAAAAGGCGTGCTTTCCCACGTTTCTCCTGCTCTGCCTGTCAGCCACTTTCCCTCATGTTCATGGCCACATTTGAAAGAGCACGTGACTCCACCCCTCCTCACTACGTGCCCCTGCATTGCTCGCCCCTTGAACTGCCCTCCCTTGTGTCAGCTTTGTTCCCATACTTGATCAACTTCAAGAGATAAATTTCAAGCCAAGCACGGTGGCACACGTCTTGAATCCCAGCACTCAGGGAGGCAGGGGCAGGTGGATCTCTAAGTTTGAGGCCAGCCTGGGTCCACAGAGCAAGATCCAGGACAGAAACCAAAACTACACAGAGAAACCCTGTCTCAAAAAAAAACAAAAAAAGAAAGAAAGAAAGAAATTTCAGTATTTTTAATTCCTCATGACTTTGAGTATTTCGTGACCCCCCCACAACTCCTGTAAGTAAGCTTCAGTGGTTCTTAGGCTGTTTTATGATGACCTCATTATTTCTTCTGACTGCATTAACTTTATGGTAAGTGTGAGTTTCCTGGGCCTTTTTCTATCCCCTCAGGGAATATGCTTCAAGTGTTGTTTATAGTTTTAGTGTGTGTGCCGTCTGTTCATGAACAGACTTGTGTAAGCAGGAATGGCATTGGTGCTATTTTGATTTCCTCACTATTTTCAGATAGCTCTTCCTCAGGTGCTGCGTGGAGTACATTTTCACCTTCCATGTACTGTAAATGACACAGATGGAGAATGATGATACTAAAATATTTGCTAATTTGGTTTTTGTTGTTTTGAGACGGTGTCTCCCTCTGTACCTCAGACTTTTCTGGAAGGATATGTAATTCAAGCTAGCCTCCAATCATGGATGATCCTACTGACTCGGCCTCCCAAATGCTGGCGCTACAGGCCTCAACTACCACACCCAACTTGTTGTTGGTTTTGATTTGTGTTGTTGTTGTTGTTGTTGTTGTCTTTTAGGTGTGTCCAGGGAGGAACTACTGCCATCCCAGGTGCTTTTGGCTGTGGAAAGACAGTGATTTCACAGTCTCTGTCCAAGTATTCCAACAGTGATGTCATCATCTATGTAGGATGTGGTGAGAGAGGAAATGAGATGTCTGAAGTTCTCCGGGACTTCCCCGAGGTCTGTCTATAGAAAACTTGACATAATCTTCTAGAGAAAATACGCATCTCAGACATATCTGCTGTCGTTGACAATTAATAGTTTTATGCTGGGTAAAGAATGGTGCTTTCAGTTTTCAAGATGCTTGTGAAGAATTTTAAATGAGTATTTGTGATTAATTTGTTTATTTAAAGAAAAGGAAATTATTTCTTCAAAGTCAAACACCTAAAAGTTTCTCATCTTTGTTCTTGAGAGAAAGATAAGAGGGATAAAACAATTAAGCATTTATATTTAGCTGGGTATGGTGGCACATGCCTGAAGTTTCTATACTTTGGGAGGCAGAGCCTGGAGAGTCAGTAGTTCAGGGCTAGCCTGAACTACATGAGACAATGTCTGAAAAAAGAAACCTAACGTTGAAATGTCTCAGCTTTACATGGGCTTTGTGATCCAGGTTACTGTAGTAACATTTCCTTTTTCACAGATTAGTGGATTCCCTTTGTTTACTTGAAATGTCCGAGTGAAATTGTCCATTTGTCAGACAGCACCGTGGAACAAGGAAGCAGGGTTGCATGATGGGGGATATTCTTAGGGAATTCTGACTAAAAGGGTTAACATGAACAAGTTAAAATTGTAAGTAGGGGAGAAATGAAAATGTTAGAATGTTATCCTTAGAAATGGGGGCTCACTGATGGCTTCTGTACCTGTAGCTCACTATGGAAGTGGACGGTAAAGTAGAGTCAATCATGAAGAGGACAGCGCTGGTAGCCAATACCTCCAATATGCCCGTGGCTGCAAGAGAAGCCTCTATTTACACTGGTGAGTTAGGAGTTGGAATAAAAGAACTTAGAACCTATATTTAAAACACTAGCACCCAATTTTTCCTTTCCTTTTTTATAACTTCACTCTAAATAACTCCCATGTAATCACATTGCTAGCTTTTAAGAAATACCTAATTTATTATGTGTATCATGAGAATATGTGAACCTAAAATTTTTAAAAGATTTTTGTGTGTGTGTGATGTGTATGCACCTTCAGAAGATAGAAGAGGGTGTGATGTGTGTGCACCCTCAGAAGACAGAAGAGGGTGTGAGATCTTCTGGAACTAGAGTTCCAGGTAGTTGTGAGCTACCCAGCTGGGTTCTGTGGGCAGAGTTCAGATCAGTTCTTAATCTTTGAGCCATCTCTTAAGCCCCAAACATAAGATGGTTGTAGAGTTGCCCCAAGTGGCATTGTTGCCTTCTTCTTTACCCTTCCTCTCCCTCAGCTCTCCTGCACCCCCAATCCTGCCTTTTTGTTGTTGTTCAGCACATTCAGGACCTTGCACATACTAGGCAAGCGTTCATGAGCCAAATCCAAGCTTCCAGTTCTCTTAATGATCATGAAACAATACATTTGCTTTCTTTTTAATGATTCATTTTATTATTTGTCTATATCTTTTTTTTTTTCTTTTGGTTTTTCGAGACAGGGTTTCTCTGTGTAGCTTTGCGCCTTTCCTGGAACTCACTCTATAGCCCAGGCTGGCCTCGAACTCACAGAAATCCACCTGGCTCTGCCTCCCGAGTGCTGGGATTTAAGGTGTGCGCCACCACCGCTGGCGATTCGTCTCTATCTTAACATAACATGCTATGTTTAAATATATTTGTGCCTTTGTAACTATTTTAGGGGACGTAAAAGGTAAGTAAGATGTGGTATACTTGTGCATGTACCGTTCGCTCATCTTTGCTCTTTCAACTGTCCTGTTTAGCACCTTCATTTCTCCATTTTCAGGACTTATTAACGTTCTATTTGGTTCTAAAACAATAGATCTGTTATTATGGAGACTTTGACCTTCCCTAACTGGAGCCTGGTCATCCTGTGGCTAGTTTCTCTCCTTATTTCTTGTTTGACTAACCTGTCTTTTGGAAGTTTTTGCAAGACAGACTCATGGAGATCTTTATTTTCCTTGAATTCCTGCTGCTTAAGTCTCTAGATTTTCTTTCTGTTGCCTTTAAACTGTAGTAGTTGTTTTCCGAGTTAAAATTATTGGACCAATATTTTTATAGCCCAGTTGTTTTTACTAATATATGTTTACTTTCGTAGATTTCATGATTCATGATCTCCTGGGTTAATATAGTAACATTTATCTTCTTCATGAAAAAGCAAGCTTCATTTCTGGAGGAAATGCCTATCCAAACCTTAACAGTGGTTTGACTGAATATAAAGTCCTTGAGTCAATATTATTTTGCCTGAGAACACTTGTTTAAGCATTAAATATTGGGGACAAAGATCTAAGACTGATTCTCCCTCTTTTAAAGGTGACTTTTTCTTGGTCCAAGGAATTCTCTTTGTTTGAGGTCTCATAGCTTACTAGGACGTAAGTTAGTATTGATAGCTTTGATACTTTTTCCTGAGTCATGAGCCCTGTCAGTGTCTGGATGTAGTTTTTATTTTGAAAGACTTTGGGAATTGTGTCTGAAAACTTTTCTTCTTCCATTAGACATACTGGACCTCCTTCCTCTGTTCTCCAGCTCTACCATTTCCTACCCAGTCCTTTCATTTAGACTTTCAGATGTACACAAAGTAAATGGCGTTGGTTCTTAGTGTTGCTTCTAATGACGCCTTCATTCTATAATAGACGGTTTTCTTTTTCTTCTAGGTCTTTGTTGATTTCTGTAAGCTTGTAAAGCAGCTCATCTTGTTAGGCACTCTCTGGGATCTCATTCTGAGGAAGGATGCATGATTAAGGTTTTCTTTTGAATTCACTGTGGTCACACTTTCCTTAGTGCCTTGGCAGGTTCTTTTGCCATCACTGTACCTTCTATATTGTTTTCATTTAAGTATCCTGTTCTGACACTTATTACCATTACTCATCTTTGTAAGAGATGGGTGGAACTGGCTGTGACTGGTACAGGGGCACAGGATTCACGGTTACTTGTGAAGTTTGTTATGGCATGTGGTTGTGTAATTACTGTTTCTCTTCAGTGAACAGCAGGCATTGATAGTAATTCTTTGTCCTCTACCCGGCCTCACCCATTTTATGTGATGGAAATAGGGAAGTGCCTGCATGTGCTGGGTTTTACCTCCATCTCTCTATCTCCTCCACGCCAAAATGGGCCCAAGGAACTTCTGCCACTGGCCATTTTGAGTTTGTATAGCTGCGGGTGAATACTTGATACTGCCTCACATCTGTGTTTGTTTGCACTTATTTATATCTTTTTCCTTGTTATTTTAGCACAGGGTTAAATGTGTCTTTGCCTTAGACACTGAATTTGTAGTACTGTCTTTTTTTTTTTTTTACCACTTTAAGACAGGAAATATACCTCGTTCTTTTATATGGCTACAGTTTCCCTTTATATGGATAGAGCATAAGCATAATCTTTTTAAAAAGATACTTGTATTTTAAATTATGGGATGGTGGTGCTTGTGTGCAGTGCCTGCAGAGGCCAGAAGAGGGCATCAAATCCCTTGAAGCTGGCTGCAGGCCACCCAGCTGGGTGCTGGAAATGGAAAGAGCATGCTCTGCAGGAGCAGTAAGTGCTCTTACCTGCTGCCCATCTCTCAGGCCGCAATAATCATAATCTGACCAGCATGTTTGTGGTGCGCATCAGATTATAGTTTAATTCTGATAGCCATCAAGTGGTATCAATAACTGTGAGAAGGATTCTGTTTCTCATCTTCACCCATTTGGTTAGCAAACACATAGAAAACTGGAAAAATGGTGCAGTGAACACTTAGGTACCTACACCTGGAATTGATGGTTGACATTTTACCGGTTGCTGCTTTATTCCATCCTAGTCAGTCTGTAATGTCAAGTGAACTAACTTTCCCATGTATGTTAACCACTTCAAAACTGCCTGCTGTCTGCTTTCCTTTGGAGTGGCAGTTGTCTTTTATATTGATTTATGAAAGCTCTTTGATCAGTGAGATACTGCCCTTTTTTCCTAAATCTGTTAGTGCAACTCGGGTTGTTTTTTTGTTGTTGTTGCTTTTTTTTTTTTATCCCCAGCTCCCGCTCCGGAGCTAGTGACCAAACCCCATTACCTCAGAGCTGGCCCAGCTTCACCCTTTGGTTTTTGTCTGAGTCGTTGGTTGTTTGCTTCTCGATTTTTCCTTGTAGGCACTGAAATCCATGTGTATGTAGGTCATGAGAGAAGTCTTGACTACTTGTGTCTGTTTATCTTTTCTGTGAAGTTATCTAATATAAACATACAAGTGTTGGTAGCATTTCATCTTAAACACATCTGCGCTTTTATAAAAAGTCTGTTCTAAACATTAGATTGGAATAGCTGTGTGTCGGTGTTTTTAAGTCTAAGTATTCATAAGTAACATTTCTTAAAGACTTGTTTCTAAAACTACTTTATATTATACTTGGTGGTTTTTTTCTGAATCATGCACTAGGGTACATAATAAAGTGCTGATTTACAACAATGTTTTCTCTTTGCTTATATAAGCTTGTTTTGGGGGCTGGAGAGACGGCTCAGTGGTGAAGCGCACCGACCGCTCTTCCAGAGGTCCTGAGTTCAATTCCCAGCAACCACATGGTGGCTCACAACCACTTGTAATGAGATCTGGTGCCCTCTTCTGGCCTGCAGGGACACATGCAGGCAGAATACTGTGTCTATAATAAATAAATAAATAAATCTTTTAAAAAAAATATATATAAGCTTGTTTTTTGGTTTTTTTTGGGGGGGTTGTTTGTTTGTTTTCTTGCTAAAACAAAGGTCAGGGCATTAGGTTTGGAGACACAATATAACCATAGCTGTACACTTCTATTACCTTGGAGTTGTATATAGTATATATTTTTGGAAATTGTTTATATGTATTTTATTTCCTTTAATAATATAAGTATATAGGGTAGGCTTTATTCCATTTTAGTAGATTGGAGTTGGAAAAGTTTGGCTGAGATAAATAACAGCAAAGACCCAGAAACTTCTTTTCTTGGTATTTTACTTTTTAGGACAGGGCTGAGTGTATGCATCAGAGATTTAGAGACTTGAGATATTCCTCATGTCAACAAGCTTAGGTAAATATACATGTCTGGCTGGGCAGGATGGCGCACGCCTTTAATCGCAGCACTCGGGAGGCAGAGGCAAGTGGATCTCTGTGAGTTCGAGGCCAGCCTGGTCTACAGAGTGAGATCCAGGAAAGGCCGCAAAGCTACACAGAGAAACCCTGTCTCTCCCCCCCCAAAAAAAAGTGTGTGTGTCTGTCTGTCTGTCTGTCTGTCTGATGTATGGTGCAGACAAGCTGTGCTTGGAAATTTATTTCTATTAATTAATATAAACAAAGAGTGGGGCATAAACCCTTTTCCTGGTTTTTAAAATGTGTAGAGAAGGGTTGGCTGTGGCATCAAAAAATCCTCAAATTACAGTTGTTCACCAGAGTAGATGCTGTTTCAAGTGGCTGGGATACTCCTTTTTATTCTGGACTGAATCCTGGGCCAAAAGTGACTTCTTGGTCTTCAGCACATGTTTTGTAGGTTTTGGGAAATCTAGAAAAATGCATAACTTGCCTGGCCATGGAACATACAATTTTTAATCATATTCTGTTAGATTGAGGCCGGTTACATGGTATTATCTAAATGGAGAAGATGCTTGAAATATGGCTAAGCTGTGTGCCTACAAGAACAAACTTGGGGAAATGGCTAATGAGATAATTAATATGCCCATGGTTTCAAGTTTCTTAGGTACAAAACAGTCAGTAGTTTGTGTTCTGACAGTGTGACTTAACAGTGTTCTTCTCAATTTAGGAATTACACTATCAGAATATTTCCGTGACATGGGCTACCACGTCAGTATGATGGCTGACTCTACCTCTAGATGGGCTGAGGCCCTCAGAGAAATCTCTGGTCGCTTAGCAGAAATGCCTGCAGGTAAGTCTCGTGTTGGTTGTCACTGATAGAATTTTAGTGGCTAGCTTAGACCCTCCTCTTAAACTTTTCTTTTTGTCTTTCAGATAGTGGCTATCCTGCCTATCTTGGTGCCCGGCTGGCCTCTTTCTATGAGCGAGCAGGCAGAGTGAAATGTCTCGGGAACCCGGAAAGAGAAGGAAGTGTCAGCATCGTAGGAGCGTAAGCAGCCAAACTGTTTGCTTTCCTTTATGTAATTGTTTATTTATTGAGAAGAGACATGCACTTACTATGTAGCCCAGGCTGGCCTGGGACTAGCTGTCTTGCCTTTGCCAACCAAGTGCTGGGATACAGACAGGTACCACCATGCCCAGCTTAATACTGTTTACTTCTCAAAAGAAAAAGAAAGTGATTGATTTTAAAGAGAGATGCTAGGAAAATTGATCAGTCAGTAAGGTGTTTACCACAGAAGCACCGGGACCTGAGATCGATCTTGAGAACCTACATTAAAAAGAAAAAAGCTAGGCATGTTGGCACATGCTTCTTATTCCAAAACTGGGGATAGGGGTGGAAACAGGTGGGTTCCTGGAGTTTGCTGGCCAGTCAGGCCTGCCTACTTGGTAAGCTCCAGGCCCCATGAGAGACTCTGTTTCCAAACACAAGGTAGGTGGTTCCCAAGGAACAATGGCTGAAGTCATCCACTGGCCTGTGCAGACATAGCTACCCGATCCACAGGAGTAGGGGAGAGGGAAGAGAGCATGTTTAACTTCTTCTGGGAGTGCTAGTTCTGAAGTAGAGTTACATGCAGGGCTTCAAGGCACTTTGTGAAGCAACTCAGGCTGTCGCTGTACCTTTGGGTTTCGTTGATGTGGCTTCCCTGATTTAGTTTATCCAAGTCACTGTATCTCAGGAGTGACTTTGAAATTGCAGCCGTGTTAAGATGAAGTTATATCATACTAAAGACAAAGTGTAGATTTACAACTACCACATAAAGCCATACTTTATTCTCAGAACTTCCTGTTTCATCTTGTTGATTAGAATAGGAAACTAATTGCACTAAATGAGTGTCTCATTTCTCATACTAGATGACATTCAATAATTAATTGTCATTCTTATTTTCAAAAAGGTTTTTCTCTCCAAAGATCATTTGCTTCTAAAGTTATATATATATGCAAACAGTAAGGCTGGGAAATGGCTCACTGTGTTAAGTGTTTGCCACACTGAATTCCCAGAGCCCAGTTAAAACAGGATGTAGTAGAGCACTTTGTTTGTTTGCTTGGTTGGTTGGTTGGCTTTTTTCAAGACAAGGTTTCTCTGTGTAGCTCTGGCTGTCCTGGAACTCACTCTGTAGACCAGGTTGGCCTTGAACTCACTGAGATCCTCCTGCCTCTGCCTCCTGAGTGCTGGGATTAAAGGTGTGCAACACTATGCTGGGCTAGTAGGACACTTTTCTAATCCCAGCACCATACACAATATGGGAGATAGAGATAGGAGAAGCCCCAGAAGCCCCCAAGACAGTATATGCAAGAGCAAACAAAAACTGTCTCATGCAAGCGGGAAGGCAAAGACTGATCCCAGGGTTGTCCTGGACCTCCATGTGTTCCCTGCTACACATACACTCACCTCTGCAAATCTCTGTGCACAAAAACTGTTTCTGTGTTTTGTTTATCTACCTTTTTTTTAAATAGGGCTGATAGCTTATGTGCTTAGGCATGAAGCTTTGGATTTCATTTCTAGCAACAAAAATAAAATTAATTAACTTTTTTTTGTAAATTGGTGTTTTTCCAGGTAGTGGTGCCTATACCTTTAGTCCCAACACTATGAGGCAGAGCCCAGCAGATCTCTGAGTTCGAGGCCAGCCTGGTCCACAGACTGAGTTCCAGGACAGCTAAGGCTACACAGAAAAAAAACCTGTCTCAAAACAAACAAAAAGATGATGTTCATATAAGTGTATTTATATTTCTAATTTTCAAATATTTGATTATTTTTCATAAACATTTTGGTTGCTTTTTGGTTTTTTTTTTTTTTTCCTTCAAGACAGTTTGTCTGTGTAACAACCCTGCTATCCTGGAACTTACTTTGTAAACCGGCTGGCCTCGAACTCAGAGATTCACCTGGCTCTACCTCCTGAGAGCTGGGATTACAGGTGTATGTCACCACTGCCTGGTCATGAACTTTTCTAATGATAGTATTTTGGTTTTAATCTAGAGTTTCTCCCCCTGGTGGTGATTTTTCTGATCCAGTCACATCTGCTACTCTGGGTATTGTTCAGGTATGTCTTACCCTCTGCAATCTCAGTTGAAATTTAACTAAGTGATCATCAGATATTTAATTTAGTCACTAAAGAATTGGTAGCAATAGAAAAATGTTTCAGTAGCATCCTTAACATTGTGAAAGTTTACTACATTCTGTTTATTCTTAGTTCTTAACAGTTTATAATAAACATAACCGAAGTATAGAAATACACCCAGGTAGCAAAGTTTTCTTTATGTTAAAAGTTATCTGTGGGGTTGGGGATTTAGCTCCGTGGTAGAGCGCTTGCCTAACAAGCACAAGGCCCTGGGTTGGATCCTCTGCTCAAAAAAAAAAAAAAAAAAAAGTTATCCTACTCATTAAACTAATTCTAACTCAAGGACTAAATAGGCCCCAAGCTGCATAATGCCAGAATATCACAGTATAGTCTGAGGCAGACGCTCCCCTCAGAAAGTGGGCATCTTCAGTCAGGACTGGAGCCTGGCTCCTCTCTGCTCTCCTGTCACCTACCTCTGCATCTGGCTGCCGCCAGGGAAAGTTCAGGAAAGGCACACCCACACTTACTGTGGGCTCCAAAGTGGCACAGATGTTGCACTCTCTTATCTTTGTGAACTGTACCAGGTGAGAGCAAACTTGGAAAAGGTGCTTTCTGCCTAGACAGTTGTTTGCCAGAGTCCAGGCATAAGTTTTCATTGATAGCTAGTCATTAAAGAAGCCTGAATAAAAGATGTCTGTGAATCTGTAGTGTAAAACAATGTCAGTATGTTTGTAAGTATGTCTGCATGTAGGAAAAATCTTTCTTGGTTTCTGACAGTATCAGATGAAATCGTACAGGCTAAATCTATAGTTATCAAAGTATTTAATATTTGCTAAATTTTGGATTTTAAATTGTGTGGGGGAAGTGGAACAAAGTTATCTATGCATAAAATATCTGAGTGTTTGGCCTCGGAAAAATAAATGTCAAATATTATTTAATTGACTCACAATGATAGGAACTTGAATTCGTCAGAACTTTTTAAGGATTTTAATCAAGGTAAATGTTCCATCTCAATCAACCTTTCTTCTTCTTCTGTTCTTATACCATACTAATCTTCAATTGCACCCATTTTCCTTTTTACTGTCACATTTGATGTAGTTTTATGGAAATTGAAATAAGTTTGATTTGTAGATATTACCCACCCTGAAAATGGAGAAATGTGTTTTTTAGTTAAGGTTGGTTTTTGCACATTTTATTCTACTTCAGTTATGTTTATATGTGCTAATATGATACATAATTGCCCTAAGGAGTTACAAAAGTGCTAATTGGGAACAAATAGATATACTGCACTACTTTGTAAAAGAAGTCTAATTTTTCCTTTTTGAAATCAGGTGTTCTGGGGCTTGGATAAAAAACTAGCTCAACGCAAGCACTTCCCCTCTGTCAACTGGCTCATCAGCTACAGCAAGTACATGCGTGCCTTGGATGAGTACTATGACAAACACTTCACCGAGTTTGTTCCTCTGAGGACCAAAGCCAAGGAGATTCTGCAGGAAGAAGAGGACCTGGCAGAAATTGTGCAGCTTGTGGGGAAGGTAAGTCAGAGCAGGGGCTGTGCTGGGGTGCTGTACCGGTTGCTGAAACTTAGGTATGCAGATGCATGCCTGGCTGGTATAAGGGCTCATGACTAATCCCCGCACTCAGCCTGAGGCGGGAGAGTGCCGCAATTATGAGACCAGTTTGCACTACAGTAAGTGCCAGGTTATTGTGGGCTGTGAGTGTGAGATCATGTCTCAAAACAAATAAAACCTGAAGTGTGGAGTATTTTTTAAACTAACTAAACCTTTAAAATTCCATGTAGCGGGTTGGGGATTTAGCTCAGTGGTAGAGTACTTGCCTAGCAAGTACAAGGCCCTGGGTTCGATCCTCAGCTCAAAAAAAAAAAAAAAAACCCAAAAATTCCATGTAGCATTTGCATGGTCCTGGGTTCATGACAGGTGAAAAGAAGACACCCATCACCAGTCAAGTTAGATATAAAATTAGGGCCAGTTAACGTCATCTTTGTGGGAGCACTAGAGCTGGGAATCAAGGGTCAGAGTCTGGTTTCTCCAGTCATTAGCTATGCGACCTTCAGTAAGTGACTACGGTCTATAGCCTGTGTCTAGATATTCCAAAGGAAGACGTTGTAAATAAACTCAGTCAAATGAAATCTCACAAGTGAATGATTTCTCAAGTCATACACAGACTAGCCAGACTTAACCCCTTCCCTCTCTTTAGATAGATTATTACTGTGTAGCTCAGGCTAGCCTCACACCTATAATCCTCCTGTCTCTACCTCCCCAATACTGGGATTACTGGTGTGGTATTACATGGCCACCATGTCAGGGCCTGTTATTTTTATTATATCTGATAAAATAGCCTCCTACTTTTTTCCAGCAAAGGATAATGTTATTAGATAGCTAACATCTATAGCATATATTACACATCTAGTTTTTAAAGAGTATTGTGATCCTCTCAGAGGAGCAAGAAATAGGCCTGCAAAACCAGATAAAGGCAATTTGAGAAAAACATTTTGTTTATGAATATCAATAAAAAATATTAAATATTTACTTCTTAGACCTAGTAAGGCATTACAAGTACAATCTATCATGAACAAGCAAAGTTTAGCAAATGCGACACAGAAAATGTATCATTAGGAACTGGGGAGATAACTCAGTCAGTGACGTGCTTGCCGCACACTCACAGGCACTGAGTTCAGATCTCCAGCACCATGTGAAAAGGCAGGTGTGGTAGTGTGTGCCTATATTCCCAGCATTGTGGAGGCAGAGACAGGAGGGTCCCTGGGGCTTGTTGGGCCACCATTTCAGTTCAGCGAGAAAAAAATTAAAGTGGAAAGCAATTGAGAGAGACACCCAACATCAGCCTCTGGCTTCCACGTGCACATGTGCATGTATACCTGCACACATGAACATACACATATCCATACACAAAATATAATGCATTGTAACTTAATAGGAAAATGATATCTCAATCCACAAGTAAAAAATATTTGAAGTTTACTGTTATAATTTTAGAAATCTCTTACAAAACAAGGAATAGAATTTTTCACTCTGTAAAAAGTAATATGCAAAGTTCCACATGCTAGTGTGTGCCTATTTTTACAGCTACTTAGGACATAGAAGGGAGAAGGTATTTGAGCCCTGGAGTTTGACAGTATCCCAGACAACAGAGCAGTCTTTATCTTAAAATTTAAAAGGGCGCAGGAAGGCTGAACTGATGGTTAAGAGTACTCACTGCTCTCACAGAGGACCTGAGTACAGTCCCAGAGCCCATGTTGGGCCTCTCACAACTGCCTCTAATCTGGCTCCAGGAAATCTGATGCCATCTTCAGGCCTCTACATGTACTCACACACGCATATAGTAGACACAGAAACACACACATGTGCATGATTAAAAGTTAAAATAATTTTTTTTTTTTAAAGCTGCGGAGATAGCTCAGTGGATAAAACACTTGCTGTGCAAACATGAGGACAAAATTCAACTTCCCAGCACCCATGCAGAAATCCAAGTATGGCTGCACACACCTGTGACCCAGACACTGAGGGCAGAGAGGGGCAGATTTGGGAAGCTCACTAGCTAGCTAACCTAGCCAAAATGGCAAGCTTCTAGCTCAGTGAGAGACCCTGTCTCAAAGGAATAAAGGGAGAATGATAGAGGAAGAGACGCAGTGTCCTCCTCTGCCTTCCAAATAGGCATGTACATGTGCACAGTCAACATACATGCTATTCACAAATAAATGAAAATACAAATAATATACCAAAACCTAGGGGTATGTTTTACTTATTGGAGAGTGGAGACATTTCAGATGCATTTCTTTTTAAAGTTAACATTAAGCCTAGAATGCTAGCTGGGTGGTGGTGGCACACACCTTTAATCCCAGCATCCAGAAGGCAGAGGTAGGTGATCTCTTGAGTTTGGGGACAGCCAGAGAAACCCTGTCTTGAGAGAATAATTACTATCCCTGTGTTCAGTTGAATATGGAAATCCTGAAGAATGAAATAAGAAAACAGTTGTCTTAGAGTTTCTATTGCTGATAAAACCCATGATAAAAAGCAACTTGGAGAGAAAATGGTTTACTTCATACGCTTCCAGGTAGCAGGTTATCACTGAGAGAAGTCAGGACAGGAACTCAGTCAGAACAGGAAGTGAAACAGAAGCCGTGGAAGAATGCTCTCACTGGCTTATTCAACCTGCCTTCCTGTCATCCAGGACCATCCACCCACGGGTGGCACCACTCTGTGGGATGGGCCTCCCAACACCAATCATTAATCAGGAAAAACTAGCTAGCACAGTTGTAAAAGGGGAAATTAAGATGTCACTATTTGTGAATAATGTGCTCATCTAACTAGAAAAATAACAGAGAAGTAGAATTAATAAGAGTTGGGTGACGGGGCTGGAGAGATGGCTCAGAGGTTAAGAGCACTGACTGCTCTTCCAGAGGTCCTGAGTTTGATTCCCAGCAACCACATGGTGGCTCACAACCAACTGTAATGAGATCTCGTGCCCTCTTCTGGCCTGCAGTCATACATGCTGTATACATAATAAATAAATTAATTAATTAAATTTAAAAAAAAAGAGTTGGGTGAGGGATCCCAATTCAAGATAAACATAAATCAAGAGAAGTTTTATATACTAGTAATGATATAGCGTTCCCAATAGCCATGAAAAATTGAGTCATAGCTAGGCAGGGTGGCACGCCTTTAATCCCAGCTTTTGGAAGACAGAGGCTGACTTATCCATGAGTTGGAGGCCAGCCTGGGTTACATAGCTCCAGGCCAGCCAGAGGCAACATAGTAAAGCTGGTTTTGTAGATTTTTATGTTTTAGACTCAGGTCACAACAATAACAACAACAAAAAGTAGAAGATATGAACTGAGTAAAAAACCATTTTTTTCTATCAAAAGTATTTTAAAACATATAGGAGATTATCTGAAGACAGTTTACACTTGATAATGAATTTAAAAGGTGTCATTTCAAGGGTCAGTGGGTAAAGCTGCTTGCCACATAAGCCTGGTAACCTGAGTTCAAGCCCCAGAATCTACAGAGGTAGAAGGAGAAAAAAATGCCAGTTGTTCTCCAACCTCACAACTCTGTTGCATGTGCACATGTGTGCACACACACTAATAAGTAAGTAAATAAATCATTGTTTCTGGTACCACTTCTGTTTGAACTATAAAGTCAGTGTGATACCAACCTGATTTCTAGCCTCAGTACTGCAGATTGTACCCCATGCCTGCTAAACAAACACTCTGTCAATGAGCTACATCTCAGCCCACTGTAGCCGAATCTTCTTAGTAAATTAGTAATCATTCTAAAGTTGGTTTGCTGTCCTAGAGACTCATTCTTAGGAAAACAACACAGAACAGTAAATAAGAAGGGGATGTCCTCCTACTGGGTATTAACAGAGAACTATAGTAATGAAGACAGTATGGTATTGGTGAGATAACACAAGCAGACCAGTGGACAGAGCAGGAATAGACTTATGCATCTATGGATCCTTGATACTGCATAGTGTTTCACAGATCAAGTGAGGGGAGTATGGATTGTTTTAGTCAGCAGTGGAAAACTAGTAGGTGTTTGAAGCAAACGAAACTGAGTTGGTTCCCAGTTCCACATACAAAAGTAAACTACAAATAGTTTTAAAATTTAGCCGGGCGGTGGTGGCGCACACCTTTAATCCCAGCACTCGGGAGGCAGAGCCAGGTGGATCTCGGTGATTTCGAGGCCAGCCTGGTCTCCAAAGTGAGTTCCAGGAAAGGCGCAAAGCTACACAGAGAAACCGTGTCTCGAAAAAGAAAAAAATAAAATAAAATAAAATTTAGGTCTGAGAGGAAACACTTTCATGTTAATAGAAAACAATATTTTAAAAGATTTATTTATTTTGTGTATGTGTGTGTCGTCCTGTCTGTGTGGATATGTGCATGAGAGTGCATGTGCTATTGGAAGCCAGAGGCATCTGATCCCCCTGGAGCAAGTTATAGGCAATTATGAGGCACCCAGTGCTGGTGTGGGAATCAAACCAGGGTCTTCAATGCACATTCTTAACTTCTGGGCCATCTCTCCAGCCCTGGGGGGGGGGGGAGGGACGAGTCTTATGGTAAGAACACTTGCTGCCAAGCCCAATGACCAGAGTTCAATCCCTAGTACCCACATGGTAGAAGGACAGTCCCAGAAATTATCTTCTAACTTCTACGTGTGTATTACACACATGCCCCTCATAAAAATAATTGTGTGTGTGAAATCAGAAATTTCTAAAGAAAACAAATATAGTATTATTTAGAATTAGAAAAGGACTCTCAGTTTTTCTTAGCATAACATCAAGAGAAAGCAGCAATGGAGCTGGAGAGATAGATAGCTCAGTGGTTAAGAGTGCTTGCTGCTCTTTGTGAAAGGTTCCCAGCACCCACATGGTGGCTCATAACTGCCTGTAACTCCTGATCCAAAGGATCATGTTGGTTGTTTTGCTCTTTTGGGAGGCCTGCCACCCAGATCCCAAAAAATCACATGTGGAGGCTTCCTTTTTTTTTTTTTTGTAAAGATTTATTTATTTAGGGTTGGGGATGTATTTATTTATTATGTATAAAGTATTCTGTTTGCATGTGTCCCTGCAGGCCAGAAGATGGCAACAGATCTCATTATAGGTAGTTAAGAGCCACCATGTGGTTGCTGGGAATTGAACTCAGGACCTCTGAAAGAGCAATCAGTGCTCTTAACCTCTGATCCATCTCTCCAGCCCACAGAGGTTTATTTTTAATTATAAATGCCCTACCTTAGCTTGGCTTGTTTCTAGCAAGCTTTTCTTAACTTAAATTATCTTGTCTACCTTTTGCCTCTGGGCTTTTTCCGTACTCTTACTTCTGTATATCTTACTTTTACTCTTACTCCATGACTGGCTGTGGAGCTGAGTGGCTGGCCCCTGATGTTCGTCCTCCTTCTCAGGCTACTTTTCAGATTTTTCCTTCTATTTCTTCTCTCTACCTGCCAGCCCTGCCTATCCTTTTTTCTGCCTCGCCATTGGCCATTCAGTTCTTTATTAAGACCATCAGGTGTTTTTGACAGGTAACACAGCTTCACAGAGTTAAACAAATGCAACATAAACAAAAGTAACATACCTTAAAATAATATTCCCCAACTGGGTCAGATACCCTCTTCTGGTCTATGTGGGTACCTGATACATGTGGGTACAACAGACATATATACAGGCAAAACACTCATACACATGAAATAAAATGTAATAAGTTTTAAAGGAAGTTTTCACCAAATAAAAATGGTCTGCTGTTTAAAATATAAGAAAGGGTAGAGCAGACAGGTGAGAAAAGGAAACTAGAAGTATCAGAAACCAAAAAAAAAAAAAAAAATTAAAATTTAAAAAAAAGAAAGAACTATCACAAACCTGGGGTAATCCTTCAAACACAGACACTGGTTCGAGTAGCAAAAATGGTACAGCTGGGCAGACTGAAGTGCTGTTGTGTCATTCGGAGTGGCCGCTTGGACGGAGGAGTGCTGGGCACCTTGAGTCTTGAGCACTTACAATAGTAGAAAATGAGGTGAAATGTTGGTGCCCCCACCAGGGGCCAAGATAGAAGGTAAAGAATGGAGAACGTCCACACAGAAGGAAATGGCCAGAGTTGAAAGAAGTGAAGTATGTTTCACAGAACAGCATGGTGGATCTTAAAATCAACCAGTCAGAAACACTGGAGAATGTGTTAAATAATGACAAATATTTTCACAAAGCAAAACATACATTTTTTTCCATAATTTAAAACAAAAACACATCAAGCATGCTTAATATTTCAGTGTGGTTGAAGAAAGAAGTAGAGGGGAAAGAGAAAGAAATGTTTTTAAAAAGAAAGTCTGAAAGACTTGATCCTCACCTGAGTGAGGTGCTAACGCACACAAGTCATCCCAGGGTGCCTGGAACTGAGTGGATGTGTCCCTTTTCCCCTTGTTAGTATCATCTCACGGCTGGCCAGGTGGTTGTCAACAAGCAGAATGTTTGAGGCAGTACTGATACTTACAGGCTGAGTCAGCTCTGTACTAAACTTTCCAAGCAGACAGCACTCAGAAACGTGAATACTTGACCGTCCACCATCGCTCTAACCGTCCTGTAATGGTAACAACAGAGTAACTCTATGGACTACTTAGATTTCTGTCAAACAAGCTGAAAAACTGAATTCAAATAAGAGGGTGTAAAATGGTTCCTTTAAAAATGGGTGTGGGGCCAGGCGGTGGTGGTGCACGCCCTTAATCCCAGCACACACAGGTGTACACACATGCACACATGTACAGTGATGCTTTTAAAGAGTGATTACTTGTTCTTTCGGAGTTCAATTCCCATCCATAACTCCAGTTAGAAGGCATCCAGTGCCTTTTTCTGACCCCTAGTAGTCAGGCACACACATGATATGCATACATGCATGCAGGCAAAGCACTAATACACACAAAAGAATGATTTTTTAAAAAATTAATCATCTTAGCCAGGCGGTGGTGGCACATGTCTATAATCCCAGCACTTGGGATTCAGAGGCAGGCGGATCTCTGTGAGTTCAAGGGCAGCCTGGTCTACCACACAAGATCTAGGAAAGGCGCAAAGCTACACAGAGAAACCCTGTCTCGAAAAAAATAAATAAATAATAATAATTAATAATAATAATAATAATCTTGCATACTCATGTTCATAGCAGTATTGTCCATATAGCCAAGAGTAAAATGATTCAAATGTTCATTAGGTGAATGATGACGACATTTGAAATGAAATAAGCTGGTCACAAAGCAAACGGTGTATAAATCTACTTATATCAGCTGACTAAAACAAGGAGAACGATGCAATTTGTGGGCTTAGAATTTCAGGTATACACGATAAAATGTTTCACAACAGTGTGGTAGTGCTTTATACTACTGAAGAACCTTGAGCAGTGCAAATCAGACCTTCGTGAAACTCACTTTGCCACCCTGCGTTGCCTGGAACTCACTGCAATCCTCCTGCTTCAGTACTGAGATCACAGGCATGAGCCACAATGCCTAACTTGTAGATGCTAAATTTTATATCATGTACCGTTTTTACCACTATTAAACAATCAAAAGTTGTACATTTATCAGTGATAAGTGACTGTATATTATGTCTGCTTGCTAATTGATTTGTTGCCATTGATTCCACACAATGGGATAAAATTCCTTAAAATATCCTTTTGTTTCCTAGGCTTCTTTAGCAGAGACAGATAAAATCACTCTGGAGGTAGCAAAACTTATCAAAGATGACTTCCTGCAGCAAAATGGGTACACTCCTTACGACAGGTATGCTGTGCTAATTTCCTTTTTTTTCCCTTGAAACAGGGTTTCTCTATGTCGTCCTGGCTGCCCTGGAACTCGCTCTGTAGACCAGGCTGGCCTCAAACTCAGAGATCTGCCTGCCTCTGTCTCCAGAGTCCTAGGATTAAAGGTGTGCACCACCATGGCAGGCCTGTAATTTACACACAAACACACACCCCGCCTTTTTTTTTTTTAATAATGTATTTTTGTTTGTTTGTTTGTTTGCTTTATGTGCTTTGGTGTTCTGCCTGCATGTATGTCTGTATGAGGGTGTCAGATCTTAGAGTTACAGACATTTGAAGACTTTCTGTTGTGTTTTGGCAAAGAAGCTGCCTGCACATTGAAAAGCTTCTCACACAAGTACATTCTGACTCAGTGTACTGCGTGTTTTATATTTTTATAGCAGACAGTCTAATGTGCCCCTTTGTCTTGATTTGCTTGTTAGTCCAATTCTGACAGTGTCTTCACTCACATAGTGTCCATAATTAGACTGAATTATGGCTGCTGTGTATGCAGACCTGGGGGAACAACCCCTGCCTCATCTTTCTCTGCTGCTGCTCCCTACTGCCCTTGCCTACATACTCATTTTGTGCTTCCCCTGCCTTATTTCAAAAGTCCCGAGTTTCTTGCTACAAAAGACCTTGTTGAGAGCCCTCCTGCCTTCTTCCACCCTGCCCAGTGCTTGCCAGTTTTCATTTTCTCTTCTAGTCCTGGGGCTTGTTTAGAGAATTTGTTTCTCTCAAACATTGAGCATATGAGCCTTTTGTCGTAAGCTAGCCCTCTCTCTCTAAAATCATATTTGACTCCATAAAAGACCAAAAAGAGCAAGGGAAGTAGCTCAATGTCCCTGATTCCCAGCCCTCCAAATCCACACAAAGCCAAGCACAGTAGCACTCAACTGTGTCTGTACTTCCCCAATGGCGAGGTGGATGCTGGAGACAGCAGAGTCCTGGGAAGCTCGGGGCCAGCTAGAAGCTAATGATATACAGACACAGCAGAGACACGGTCTCGAAGAAGGCGGAAGTCAGGGACTGATTTCACCTAAGGTGGGAACTGAGCAAATAGGATTGGTCAGAATGTGGTGCACAGAAAAAATAAGCCGATGTGATGGTTAGCCTCAGAACTCTGGTCTGTCCTGAACTGAACCACCACATAAAGAAAACAGGGGCAGAAGTCTTCAGAAAGACTGTAATAAGATACATGGAGGTGTGTGTGTGTGTGTGTGTGTGTGTGTGTGTGTGTGTGTGTGTGTGTGTGTGCTTTTTAAAGTTATAGGTAGATAAAAATGTATACTAAAGGAACCAAAGGCTGGGGAGGGGTTGATAGCTTACCTAACATATCCCAAGACCCTCATTCAGCACAATAAGAAAAGAGGAGGGAGGGTGGAGAGAAAACAGGGTAACTAGCAACTTTGCAATTCTCTGCTTTCCTATTATTCATTAAACCTTATCTCCGATCACAAGGAGTCTTTACAACTCTGTTGTTTTACCACTTGAGTTACATATTTAACTGCTTCTACCAGGCTGCTGACAAATCAGAGGATGGCAGTACTGCTCCCTTGTTTGCTGTTTGGTAGCTAGAAACGGAATATATGTTAAAGAAACTAATGGTTGCTGGTGCATCAGGTTTCATGTTATAAAGGGTGAGTTTGCTTTGTAGGTTGCTGATGTGCTGTTGTTCATTCCCCAGGTTCTGTCCATTCTATAAGACAGTGGGGATGCTGTCCAACATGATTTCATTTTATGATATGGCCCGTAGAGCTGTGGAAACCACTGCCCAGAGTGACAATAAAATCACATGGTCCATTATCCGTGAGCACATGGGGGAGATCCTCTATAAACTTTCCTCCATGAAGTTTAAGGTATAGTTTCTTTCTGCTCTAGCCTTTGTTATCGAGAAGCCAGCCTTCGGGCCCCCCTTCCCTCCCTTCCTTATTTTTCCTTCCTTCCTGTCCTACTTGAGTTCCAAACCTGAGGTATAGAATTTGCATTTTTTTATTTATGTGTATGTATGCACTTGTTATACATATGTGTGCCACATGTGTGTGGGTACCTATGGAGGCTAGAAGTGGGTGTTGGATTTCTAGAGCTGGTACATGTGCACAGTGTGGGTTCTGGGAACTAAGCTTGGGTCCTCTGGAAAAGCAGCAAGTCTTTACCTGCTGAGCCATCTCTAAGTTCCTGAAATTGGCACTTTTTCATTTTGCAATGCTTATAGGTTGTATAAAACCAAAACAATCATCCAAGTTATGTTCAAGCAGGAATTTCAGTAGTAAAGATTATACTATGTCCTGTTTGTGGGGCTGGAGGGATGGCTCAAAGTTACTGCTCTTGCAGAGGGCCTGGATTCAATTCCCAGAACCTCAATGGTGAGTGACAACCCCCTGAACCACTGAGGATCCGGCACCTTTTCTGACCCCCCACCCCCCCCCCCCCCCGGGCTCCCACACACAAATGATGTACAGATATACACTCAGGCACACACTTACACACTACAGTATGTCCTGTCTAAAATAAATCCTAATGTGTTTTCTCTGTGTCTTAGCTACTAGGAAGTTAGAGTGAATTCCTGGCTGGACAGCAGTTACTTTACTAAAGTGCCTATTACCTTATCCAGCCTCCACATTCTCATAAACAAAGTTTAACCAGTTAAGTGAACTCACCAGTAGAAACCCAAATATATGAGTGTTTTTTAAATATTGGATGAATTGGATTACAGTGCATTATTTCTAAGTCATGATATATAAGCATATGTAATGATCACCCATTGAAAATGATGCTCTGGGCATATTTATACTACAGAAACATAGACCTGGAGGCCACAAAATGGCTTAGTGGGTAATGGTACTTGCTGCTAGCCTGATGACCTAGATTCAGTTAACTGTGCTGTATTATCTTATTATACATGTCTCACTTCTCCATCTGAGTGTGATGCTCAGGCCATCCACAGGAAACTCACTGAATTTTAACTGCTAGTTGTTATATATACACATGCATCTAACATGTAACACACATGATACTACAAAATTCCCACTAATCAATGTATATGTTGCTGAGGTTAGATCACTGAGTGTCAATAGCAGGCAGAATTCAAAAATGAAATGATGGATTTTGTTTTGTTTTAGTCCGTTAGCACATTTCCACTGTAAAAGAAAGTGTGTAGTTTTTACTCTGGCCTGTGATTTACCAGTGTACCTCAACCTAACTTAGTACTCCAGAGTAATAAGTAACTTGTCATACATCTTGACAGTTATTTCCCAAAGGTAAATTATCTGTACTGTTTTCTTTTTCAGGATCCAGTAAAAGATGGCGAGGCAAAGATCAAGGCAGACTACGCACAACTTCTTGAAGATATGCAGAATGCATTCCGTAGCCTTGAAGATTAGAGCTATGGTCTCTTTCCTCTTCCTCAGCAAGCTCATGTGTATATTTTCCTGAATTTCTCATCTCAAACCCTTTGCTTCCATATTGTACAGCTTTGAGACTAGTGCCTATGTGTGTTATCATTTGTTTTGCTGTTTCTTTGGTAGGTCTTATAAAACAAACATTCCTTTCTGCCAGTGTTGGAAGGGCTCCCTGGCCTTTCTCTGGAGTGGTGAATGTAGTGCATATGGTACACATGGCTCCACTACTGTGACCTGTATGTAAGGTGACTCCCCTTCCCTCATCTCCAGTAAACTGTAAACAGGACTACTGCATGTACTGTACTCGGAATGGAAGGCCAGATCACTGTGCCTGTGGTTAGGTACTTAGAAATAACTCTGCGTGTGTAGTCAGACCACTTGCAGCTTAGTGTTTTGTTGAGTAACCGTTTTGCAAGAAATATTTCCATTTAAAAGCATAAAAGATTAATGTTCCAATTATGCCCAGCTTCCCCATTATCAATCAGGACTGTTTATGGGGCACTTGGGAACTATTTTGTCTTTATTACAGGCATTTATAAGGCTCAGCATAAGAGATGAATCAGTTCCCTCTGAAAATGTGAAAGAAAGAAAAAGCCAGGTGGTCAAACTTAAATTAACATCATCTTGTTAAAGCGTATTTTATTTCACTAAGAGAAATTCAATATCAAGGACTTTTATATACTCAATTACTAAGAAATTTTTTTTTAAGTACAATTTAAAAATCATTGAAAATGTGATCCACATCCTAGCCATTCTTTTCCTAAAACCTAGGTGGACAAGCCTCTCAGAGTGGCAGTGGGTACTGGAAGACCACAAAGAAACAAGATAGTGGTTATAGGCAGTTTGCCCCATAAGAACCCAGCTGTGCTGGAGTCATTGGGGGGCCAGAGTGGCATTATTTTTACAAGGTACATGTGTAAATGTTCGTTTGCTTGTTGAAATTCTGAAAACAGTGGGTCTACCAATTGCAGAAAATACTACCTTCCGTGTTTTTTATTCACTGGCTCAGAAAGCTTCTCAGAGTATCTGTGGGCATAGCAGCATGGCAGTTTCCATTTTGATGCTAGAGATGAAATTGTTCTTGTATTTAACTAGTAACAAAACTGGGTCATAAAAAAAAGAAAAAATAATTTTGTCTCACTGTTTCTGTATGTTTAAGTAATAACTTCCATGTTTGCATAGAGGCACATCTCTGGCTAATCGTGCTGGCACCGTGCTTCCTCTTCAGGAGGGTATTGAACATGTCTGACACTCTCAAGTGCACAAGTGTAATAACGTAAAGTCTTTCTTTTAAGCCTCGGTATGTTATTTAAATTATTAGGTGGTACGTTTCTTTTGGTCTTTTGGGTAGACATAGTCAGTATATAGTTCAGACATAATGTATAAATCCTTGCACAGTGCGTGTTTTTACATGGTGGACTGCAATTCAGGAAGGATGTCCTTCCATGTAACGTTCTCAAAACTATTAAACAATGTTGGCAGATACGGATTATGCAATGACTTGTTGAGATGTGGATTAACGGTGCTGCTTAATCAGTTTGCTTCCAATGTGGCTTCGTATCCAGAGGCCCTGACTAGTGGAAATGAAAAAGATTTCAAAAACTGTCTCCTTACACCTACCAGCTAACTAGTCTCGTGATCAGAGTGAATGATCCAAAGATACTATTTGACCAAGTTTGTTCTTGTTGTCCTGGATTTGAGATGTGCATCTTCCTCCTTTTAAGAATGTTGATGGATGAGTGTGAAGAAGCTAGAGAAATGTTGCTCAGATTTCCACTGTAACTTTCCTTTTATCCACATTGTAGAGTTTTGGATTGTTCACTGATAGTGTTTCCTTAGTAAGGATATGTTAAAACACAGTGATCTTTTTAAAGATTATGCAGTTCTATTTATTGTGCTGTGCCTGCTCCTGAGTGCAGCCAGTTACACAAGTTTCATAGTATTTTTCCAGTGTTAACTCTCACACCTACACCTTTGGAAACTTCCATCCTGAACAACAAATGAAGAGGCCATGTAAACTGCCTCCTTACCCTTAAGATTTCACCATCTTTATGTCAAGAGTAATGTATAATTATTAAAATCTATGAAAAATAAAAATGGATTTAAATTAACTTTCTTTTCCTTTTGCGGGGGGATGGCGAAGAGGGACAAGATCTCTTAGAAATCATTCCACTTTATATTTTGACATAATGTTACAATATGTCCTTTTTGAAAATGTTTTACTTTGTAGATTACTTTCATCATGAAGTTGGATTGTGGCATTCACAAGTCTGCACAGCATCCTACAATCACATCGTACTGTGGGTGGGAAGTACAGTGTGTAGACTCTTACCCATTCTGACCACTGCCTTAAGTGTTTGTTCAAACTTAGAGGTGATCCATGGTGCTCATTTTAATTTTGTTCAGTTTGAACTGTCTAATAATTTACAATGTAAATAATTTTAGACCTAATGTAGCAATTTACCAACATCCATTGTAGCTCTCCAGTATGTAATCTAGATGTGTATATGTGGGAGTTGTCAGATTGGCTTGCCTGGTTGGAACTGCATAGTCCTACAGTGGCCATCTACATACTCAACAGCCAACACCCAGTAGCTACTTAGTCCAAGAAGCTGGAAGCTCAGTACAAGAGGGACTGATGAAACCCAGCCCTAGGCCAAGGCTGCCAGCTGATAAGTTTCCTTGAGAGTTCATATGGAGAAGCTGGAGGCATCTATGGGTGATGGCAATGGCAACAGACATTCAAAAGGAGAGGAGTTTGCACTAGCTGGCTTCTCCTGCCTTTGTTCCACCAAGACCGCCCCCCCCCCCCAGCCTATTGGATGATGCCAACCACATTTAGGGCTGGCCTTTCCTTCTTAGTTGGTATACTAACCATCTCTGGAAATGGCCACACAATCACGCCAAGAAATGTGATTTACTTGTGTATTTGTCAGGGTACTCCAGGGGAACAGAAAGTATGTAAATGGGGATTATTGGTTTGGCTCATCCAGTATGCACTGAGTAGTCCAAAGATGGCTGTCTTACACTGGATATGTTTAGAATATGGTAGCTGCTCAGTCCACAGGCTGCAGCCTTAGCCTCACAGTCTGGTGCTGAAGGTCCAGAGGATTGCTCAAGAGCCACTAGTCTTCAGTCTAGTTGTTGGAAGCCAAGGAGACTGAATTTGGATGTTGGTGAAGAATGGCAATAGCAGAGTAGATGATTTACCTGCACAGCATAAAAGGAAGCAGGAAAAAAGCAAAAGTCTTCTCCCTTGGAAGGTACTGTCCACATCAGATAATGTAATCCAGAAAATCTCTTATTGGGCGTGTTGAGATACTTCACTGAGATCCAGTCAAACTGGCAACCAAGGTTAACCACCGCACAAGGTGTTATTAGCTAGGGTTCTCTAGAGAAACAACTGATAGCATATATATGTGGAACTTATTAGAGTGGCTTACAGGTTATATACAGTCCAACTATTCCAACAATAGCTGTCTCCCGATGAAAAGTCCAAGAATCCAGGAGTTGTTCAGACCACAAGGCTGGATGCCTCAGCTGATGTTAAGTACACACCAGAATCCCGAAGAAGTAGGCTCTACTACCAATGAAGGGATGGGCCTGAGAAAGCAAGCAGGCAAAGAGCAAGTGCTTCCTTCAACCATGCCCTTGAAATAGGCTGCCACAGATAGGTGTGTCTTCCCACCTCAAATGATCCAATCAAGAAAAATCCCTCGCAGGTATACCCAGCCAGTTAAGTCTTAGTTAATTCCAGATGTAGTCAAATAACCTAGACTAGCCATCGTATTAAGATATATTTTATTTCTTTGTTTTGTTTTGTTTTGTTTTTGTTCATTTGGAGCTGAGGACTGAACCCAGGGCCTTGCACTTGCTAGGCAAGCACTCTACCACTGAGCTAAATCCCCAACCCCAGTATTTTATTTCTTGAACCATGGTAGTTTTTTTTTTTTACAATTTGCAGAGAAATGAAGCAGCATGGATTGGCTCAGCAGGTTACAGATCCTTGTCATGAAGACCTGACATTGAGTCATATAAAGGTGGAAAGAGAACTGGCTCCATACAGCTGTGCATTGGCCTCATACACTCCATGTGGCATGCCCACACCCACACACTAACAATAAAGTCAATAATTATTTTAAAAGACTACTAATGTTTACCCAATACACATCTTCATTTTTGTTTGGCCTTTCTCCTTGCTCCTTTCTACCAGAAGTAGAATTTAATTTTATTACATTTGAATTATTTATCTACTTACTTATTTTGGTGGTGGGGATCAAACTTGGTGCCCTGGCATATTGGGCAAGTGGTCTATCACCAGGCTGCCCTCTAGACCCCTAAATGTCTCTGTTTAGGACCTTTCTGTTTTCTTTACAACCAGGAGCTTGTTTTTGTCAGGTAACTGTTCATTGAGAACTTACCTGTTCTTGGGACAGTGAAGTTAGCCAGACCACACACACAGCCATAGCATGCTACTTGTCTCATCTGCAGTGATATAGGCATTTATTTAGGACTATGTGTTTGGGTGTCCTTCTGCACTCAAAGTAACAATGGATTGCTAAAAACAGGGTTAATGTCTTAAACAAGTATATGCTTTAGTTAGATGTTTTCCTAATTGTCCAAAGATAAGAGGCATATAGTATTGTGTTAATAACCTAGGCCCTACCCTAAACCAACTTGGGTGGGGGGCTACAGTGTCTTTCAACTCCAGAAGAGATGGGAGAATCAATGTTAATACACTTCCCGGGTAATTCTTACAGTGGGGCAGGTCTGGGGACGATGTGTGCCTTCAATACTTAGCTATAAAGGGTAACACGAGAGACTTAAATTGAAATAAGTATGCTCTCAAACACTAGTTCTATCACAATCTCAGTATTGTATGATTTTTACCATTTATCTTGACAGTCGTTGGTATAAGCACTCAGCAGTTCTGTGCTGAGTCACATGTGTTGGCTCAGACTCAAACTAGTCTGGCAATGGGACAAAGTTTTCCTAAATCATGAAAGTTGAGCAGTATTTTTATACCTATGGATTTCAAATGATTCCGTGATTGTTTCAAGAACACACTTAATGGGCCTTCTGCACATGTCTCTAGAAGCAGGGGATTTTTAAAGGAATCAAAAGGATACAATTCTGAAGGCTTAGTTCATGAATATAATTACACGGAGTATAATTTAATCCCATTTTAAAAATTTGTCCAGGATTTAACATTCCCTTTTCTTTACTCTATCCGTGATGATTTTTAGTTCAGATTTTAACCATCATCTGAATAGTTCCTCTATTCTTATGACTCCCAAATAACTAGTACATTTAGCATTTACTTGATGACTTTAAATTGCACTAAGAGTTTTGGGACACCTTGTATAAAAGCTCTAAATTGCCTTCAATCACATCAAACCATACTCACAGCCTTTATTTTCAAATCGTGCACTTTATTTTAAAGTCGTTATGGACCCCCTTTGTCGCAATCCCTTAAAAAGTGATTTAGTGTCGTATTTCCCGTGCATTGCATTGCAGGCTGGCTCTTTGGAAGCAAATGCTAAAATGGAAATTGGGGTACAAGTTGCTCAATAGGAATCAACAATTCAGAAAGGAAGGAGAGCGAAAGCCAGGGTGGGGAAGTCAACGTACAGAGCAGCTTGACTTACATGTAGCCACTTCCGGGGGTAACCTCCTCGGTAAGTGTTGCCAGAGTTGAGACTCATCCTGAAGTGGCCAGGTCTGTTTTTTTTCTCGTCTCTTAGTTCCCAGATTACAGAAACCAGAAGGGGATAGGCCCAGAGTCATGAAAGGAGCCTACAGACAAGAACTTCAACAACAGGACTTGTAGGCTAAAAACCAGATTAACTAGTTTAGCATATGTTAAAATGGAAGAGCTCACTGAATGTATGTTTGAAAGACTGTCAGGTGAACATTGACCCGAGTTTCAGACGTGGAATCGGAGAAATGTCTCAACAGTTAAGAGTGCTTACTGCTCTTGCAGACCAGACTTCAGTTCCAAGCACCCAGGTCCAGCAGCTCACAGCTGCCTGTGACTCCAGCTCCAGGGGTCCAGTGCCCTCTTCTGGCTTCTGTAGGAACAGTTCAGGCATGCACACACAACTAAAAATCTTAAAAACTTCCAATGTGGCTATGCCCTGGCTAGTTTTATGTCAACTTGACACAAGCTAGAGTTCCCTGAAAGCAGGAAACCTCGACTGAGAAAATGCCTCCATAAAGTCTGGCTGTAAGCTGGGCAGTGGTAGTGCGCGCCTGTAATCCCAGTACTCGGGAGGCAGAGGCAGGTGGATCTCTGCGAGTTCCAGGCCAGCCTGGTCTACAGAGTTAGTCCAGGACAGGCTCCAAAGCTACAGAGAAACCCTGTCTTGAAAAACCAAAAAAAAAAAAAAAAAAAAAGATCTGGCTGTAAGGCCTTTTCTTAATTAGTGATCAATGGGGGAGGGCCCAGCCCATGATGGGTGGTGCCATCCTTCGGCTGGTGGTCCTGGGTTCTATAAGACTAAGCAGGCCACATGGAGCAAGCTAGTAAGTAGTCCTCTCCACGGACTCCACATCAACCTTGCTTCCAGGTTCCTGACCTGTTTGAGTTCCTGTCCTGACTTCCTTCCATGATGGACTACAGTGTGGAAGTATAAGCCTAATAAACCCTGTGCTCCCCAACTTGATTTTTGGTCATGGCGTTTCTTTGTAGCAATAGAAACCCTAAGACAGGGCACTTCAAAACTAAGGATATTTTTCTTGATATTTGAATGGATTGTTAGTCAAAGGGATAAAATTTAAAAAAAAATAAAAATAAATGGACACCATTTCAGACCCATTGCTTTCTTGTAGGAGCACCCATGGATGTTATTAATACTTCTATTAAACTGTGACTAAGTTAGCTTTGAGCTCTCACTCATACAGGCTTGGGAGAATTTTAAATTAGAACAGAACAGTGCCCCATTATGTACGTAGCGGTCCTTAGGTAGGAACTAACGCAACTTCAGGTGCTCCTGTCCCCCCCCCCCCCCTGCTGTTCCTGCTTTGCCCTTTGATGTACCTTATACTCCCCAGAGGAAATGCTGTGTGAACCATATTGCCTGTATTAAGTTATACTCACTCCAGATTCAGTGACAATCTACTTGAGCTCTTGTGGAAAATGGCCTGTGTCGTGTCTGTTACCTCCACAATTGGGAGGTGAAGGTAGGAGGTAATAGTCAAGGTTGGACTCAGCTATATAACACAGGTCGCTCAAGCCAGCCTGCACTGTCTGAGATCTTGTCACACACACAAAAAGGCATACCTCATCCCCAGCTGGTGGAACTGCTTGGGAAGGATTAGTGGGGTGTGGCCTCGTGGGAGGAGATGTGTTACCAGCGGCAGTCTTGAGGTTTCAAAAGCCCATGCCATTGCATTAGCTCCCTCTGCCTAGTGCCTTTGGATTAGGATGTAAGCTCTCAGTTAGTGCTCTTGTGCCATGCTTGCCTGCCTGCTGCCGTGATCATGGTGGATTCCAACCCTTGGACCATGAGGTCCAATAAACATTTCCATTCATAATTTGCCTTGGTCATGATGTCTTATCACGGCAATAGAAAAGTAACTAAGAAAGAAAATTGCCTGTGCTGTAAGCAAGAGGCACCTGTACCGTATCCCCAACATTCACTTTTAGGAGAGGCTGAGAGGTGGCTCAGTGGTCAACAGCACATTCTGCTCTTACATAGTTCTTTTCTCAGCACCCGTCTCCTGGGAATCTGGTGCCCTCTTCTGGCCTCCATGGGTACATCATGCCTGTGCACAAACTACCTAAATACACACACACACACACACACACACACACACACACAACTAAAATATTTAAAATTTTATATTTATGAAATAAATAGTCTATACATTGTGCATGTTAAGCAGTGGGGAAACAAAATATGGATTAATGGGGGCAAGCAAGAATATTTAGTGTAAATCTTATATAGGCTTCCGAAATACCTGAGGACTTGAAGCAACACATGGGCCTAAGTCCCTGCGTGCTGTTCTAGGAAGAGTAGAAAATGAAGTACGGTCCAGTCGTTCTGAACAGAGGCGGCTCTGAAATCTGTTCAGACCTTCTCTGTGACAGTTTGTCTTCAAGAGATAAGCGTGTTCTTTTCCTCCAGGTGCAAACAGCTCAGGTAACCTGCTTTGGAGATAGGTCAGAAAACCCAAGGCATTTTAATCACATTTTTCAGTGCTAGGCAAGGGAAGGGCAGAAATCTTCCTCTTTCTGTAGTTTCCCCAAATTCTCTCAGATGCCTGCACATTTCTACTTAAAAAAATGTAGCAAGGAGGTTGTGGGTGGGTAGGCAATGAGTCCATGGACCCCAGGGAAAGAAAGCAGAGTAGGAAGGGAGATGGAGATAGACAGACATCAATGTCTCCCCTTATGTTCCTCTTTCTTCCTTTTTTTTTTGGGGGGGGGGCGTTCAAGACAGGGTTTCTCTGTGTAGCTTTGCACCTTTCCTGGAACTCACTCTGTGGCCCAGGCTGGGCTCAAACTCACAGAGATCCGCCTGCCTCTGCGTCCTGAGTGCTGGGATTAAAGGCGTGTGCCACCACCACCCGACTGAGTTTCTCTTTCTTGGTTCACCAAGAAAGGAGGGGAGGAGTCCACTGACGGGGTGACAGAACCCATCCCATCAATGCATCCTTTCAGTGTTCTCAAACAGAAGCAAAATCTCTAGTCCCCGGGGCCCATGAACACCTCAGGTCTAGTAGGAGAGTCACCAGGGAACTTGAGCTGCAGTAAAAACCCAGCCCCTCCTCAGTATCGGTGCTACCAAGTTCTGGGGTCCCTTTTCTACTCAAGAAGTCTGTGATACTTGTCACTGAACTGTCACTTTTTGATGAGATGTTTCCCTGTCTTTAAATTCTTTAACTGATGGAGAAAAAGAAGCCCCTGGCTGGCAGGTATCAGTAACCTCTTCTAAAGCCAATCAAGTCTAAGATGTCCACATACCACATCACTACCATCAGGAAGACAAAAAAAGGAAGATCAATACGTTTCCCCCTTTAACTGTATTTCTACTAACATACATACTTAGTGATGATATCGTACTATCCTCCAAAGCAAATTAGAAATTTGTAGCTTTGCGCCTTTCCTGGGACTCACTTGGTAGACCAGGCTGGCCTCAAACTCATAGAGATCCACCTGGTTATGCCTCCCCAGTGCTGGGATTCAAGGCATGTGCCACCACCACCTTTAATCCCAGGAACAGCTCTTATAGACTCCTGTGTTTAAATGCTTGCTCACCAGGGAGTGGTACTTTAGGAGGTGTGGGTTTGTTGGAGTAAGTGTGGCCTTATCACTAGGGGTGGGCTTTGAGGTTTCAAATGCTAAAGCCCGGCCCAGTGTCTCTCTCTCTCTCTTCCTGCTGTCTGCCAATCCAGATGTACAACTCTCAGCTACCTCTCCAGCACCATGTCTGCCTGTCTGCTGCCGTGCTTCCCACCATGACAGTAATGGACTAAACCTCTGAAACCGAAAGCCAGCATCAATTAAATATTCCCCATTATAAGAGTTTCTGTGGTCATGGTGTCTCTTCACAGCAATAAAAACCCGAACTAAGACAAAAATATATCCTTAATTCCAAGTAGTCACATACCAAGATTAAAGATCAGGTTGTCTCAATAGGGTCATTTTGGAAATGAGAGTTTTAAAAATAAACAATGAAGGGGCTGGAGAGATGGCTCAGAGGTTAAGAGCACCGACTGCTCTTCCAGAGGTCCTGAGTTCAATTCCCAACCATATGGTGGCTCACAACCATCTGTAATGATATCTGGTGCCCTCTTCTGTATACATAATAAATAAATAAATCTTTAAAAATAAATAAATAAATAAAAATAAACAATGAACTCTCTCTCTCTCTCTCTCTCTCTCTCTCTCTCTCTCTCTCTCTCTCTGTGTGTGTGTGTGTGTGTGTGTGTGTGTGTGTGTGTGTGTGTGTGTTGAAGATCAGAGATGCTAGGTGAAGGAACAAAGAGTCACTCTATGTTCTTCATAAATTTTGTCCTTTGAGACAATTTCATAAACACTTGTTTATAATTCTCTGTGTCTACAGCTAAGCCCACCATTTTATATAAAAATGCAGTATTGGGGGCATGGTTGTTAATAGATGCTTAAAATTTCAGATATGTAAATAATATGCACAGTAAGAAAAATTATGTTTTATTTCTTGGAAGGAAATTTTCAAGACTTGTTCACCGTTTTGGGAAGCAATGTCCTTCACTGTTTTATCTGTTTGCTTTTCAACATCAGGGCTCTTGCATGGGGTACTAGCATCACACTAACTCTATACACATAAACATCTGATTATGCTTTTTAATTAATTGATTAATGTATACATCCAGGCTGCAGTTTCCCATCCCTCTTCTCCTGCCATCGCTATTGCAAAAGGCAGAGTGGAAGGATTTTTTTTGCCAAGACAGGGTTTCTCTGTGTAGCTTTGTGCCTTTTCCTGGAATTCACTCTGTAACCCAGGCTGGCCTCGAACTCACAGAGATCTGCCTGCCTCTGCCTCTCCAGGGCTGGGACTAATGGCATGCATCACCACTGCCAGGCTGAGTGGAAGGATTTTAAGAGGCATAGACTGTTAATGACTAAAGTAATAGGCTGGGAGAGGGAGAGTCTATTTTCTTCCTTTTTTAAAAAAAGTATTTATTTTACACCCAGGCTGCAGTTTCCCATCCCTCTTCTCCTGCCATTGCTCCTACCCATCCCACTCTCTTTCTACACAGCAATCCACCTCCTCCCTTCCCATTGCTGTTTAGGAACACATTTGCAAAGGAGACAACATGCTGAACCAAACATCAATAGCACAGGCACTAACACGGATAATTAACAAATGGGACCTCATGAAATTAAAAAGTTTCTATAAGGCAAAGATCACCACTAATAGAATAAAACAGCAGCCTACAGAATGGGGAAATCTCTTCACCAACTCTACATGTAACAGAGTTCTGATTTCTAAAATACATAAAGAATTTAGGAAACTAGATAAACAAACCAAATAATCCAACTATAAATGGGCTACAGATCTAAGCAGATAATTCTCAACAGAAGAATCTCAAAGAGCTGAGAAACACTTAAGAAGATGTTCAATATCCTTAGCTATTAAGGAAATGCAACTCAAACAGATACAGGACAGTGTGCTCCTGCAGACATTCTGTCTGCAGTTTATGGCCCTTGAAGATACCTAGATAATCCTGCTGAGCAGCCCAGATAATTCCATTCAGCAAGTTATGGTTCCCCACCAAAAGGTCTAACCCAGTGTTTTCAGATGTGGTTTCGTGCCCAAAGTCTAGACCAATAGTTAAAAAAAAAAAAATTACCTTGCCCCATAGCCCTTCTACCAAGTTGCCAAAGTATGTAATTCCCAGCTTGCAGTTTTTCCCTATAAAAACTCTCTACCCTGGACCTGCCCCCGCCGCTACATTTCTCTCCATCCGCCTGGCGGTGGCCCAGGTTTGAACTTGACAACCAACGGTGACGTTTTGTAGAGAAGAAGAAATAGGTAGGGCACAAGTGATTGTCAGACAACCAAGGCAGTGAGCCCTGAAAAGGTTTTGTCTCCATGCACACTTTACAGAAAAGTCCTTTTAGTAAAACACCTACACACCGTACTTACATTGAAGACATTCGCTTTTCTTAATCTTTTAATTTTGCTTTGGAGAAATATTTTAACTAGCAATGACCCAAGATTCCAAATGAAGAGGCATTTAAATAATTAGAAGTCAGATTTATTTTTGGTATATTAATAATAGTATTAAAAATGGTCTTGAGGGCTGGAGAGGTGGATCAGAGGTTAAGAACACTGGCTGCTCTTCCAGAGGTCCTGAGTTCAATTCCCAGCAACTACATGGTGGTTCACAGCCATCTATAATGCCTTCCAGTGCCCTCTTCTGGCCTGCAGTGCAGGTATATATGCAGGCAGAATACTGTATACATAATAAATAAATAAATATTTAAAAACATGGTCTTGAGTCAAAATATAAACCCAAGTAAATGGTGAAAAGTTAGGTCAAGGGCGGGGGGAGGGCAGTGGTGGCGCACACCTTTAATCCCAGCACTCGGGAGGCAGGCGGATCTCTGTGAGTTCGAGGCCAGCCTGGGCTACCAAGTGAGTTCCAGGAAGGATGCAAAGCTACACAGAGAAACCCTGAGTCAAAAAAAGAAGAAGAAGAAGAAGAAGAAGAAGAAGAAGAAGAAGAAGAAGAAGAAGAAGAAGGGAAAAAACCCACAAATATTATGTGTAGTCGTCTCCTTTGGAGAAATGACCTTGGCCTGTCTCTGGGCCAGTTAGAAGTGGATGGGTAGAGAGTCGCAGCACTGAAGTGGGCCCTTGGCCCACAGGAGCTGCCACCCTGGGCAATGATGGGGAGCCCTCTGTCCCGCCAGGATAACAACCCTCCTGCCTCAGAGTGATAGTCTGTGGTGTCTTTCTGCTCCAGAGCTCCTGCGGGATCAGGCTGAGGCTAAACTTTGGGTGCACCCACATGGATGTCTTCTAGTCTCTGCTGCTTTTCTTACTCTCGTGACACCTGAGAAGGCTTCTTCCTGATGTCATCACAAGCATCTCTGTTGGAGGCCCTGCTCTGGCTGACAGAACTGAGGCTCTTCTGTCTTCCATAGACACCTTTGCTGAACAGAATGAGCTGCAGGCTTGCCCAGTCATTGCCTGGGGTCACAACAGCAGCTTATACTGAGATGTGCTCACGAAGACAAGACCTTCAAGGGATATGAGAGCAGTGTAGACTTTAGAGCTAGTGATAAGGTTCAGTGGCAGAGTGGTCACTAAGCATGCACAAGGCTCTGTCTTAATCTCTAGTACCCCCTACCCTAGGGGGAAAAAAAGGAGCACAGTATTTCCCCATCAGGACACCGACCAATGTTGTTCATTTAAATTTTTCCCTTCACTATAAATGTATGTGTATGGGCTTTTTTCTTGCATGTATGTCTGTGTACCACATGAGTGCAGGACCTGCAGAGGCCAGAAGAGAGCATTGGATCCCCAGAACTGAAGATACAGATGGTTGGGAGCCACTATGTGGGTGCTGGGATTTGAACCCAGTCTTCTGGAAGAGCAGCCACTGTTCTTAACCCACTAGGGCATTCTTTCAGACCCCTTATTGTCTTCCATTTTTGTCTCATTTTATATAAATTTTCTTCAGTGTGCAGCCTTTGGGGGTTAGCTGAAGAGAAGAATCAGTCCTCTTTTTGTGTGTGTGTGTGTGTGGGGGGGGTGTTTCGAGACAGGATTTCTGTGTAGTCCTGGCTGTTCTGGAACTTGCTTTGTAGACCAGGCTGGCCTCAAACACACAGAGATCTGGCTGCCTCTGCCTCCTGAGTGCTGGGATTAAAGGTGTGCGCCACCAGGCCTAGCTAATCATTCTTCTGTTCCAGAATCTAACTCTTAGGTAGATCATTTTCTAAATTGTGCTTATTTTTAGGTGTGCCAATTTGAGAATGAAGCAAGATTCTCATTGGTATTTGTATTCTCTTCTCCCTTTTCAACAAACATAACTACCTTAAATTATCAAGCATTTCATATTTCATACATTTTTAGCACAGGTTTACAATTGTTATGAACACAATTTCTCTCTTTCATGTGTTGTGTGTGTGTGAGTATGTATATGTGTGTGGGGGGTGTTTATGTGCCTATGCATAAGGGTTGTCTCTGTGTGTGAATGTGTGTGTGTATGTGTCTGTGGGTGATTGTGTGTGTATCTGTGTGTGTGTGTGTGTGTGTGTGTGTGTGTGTGTGTGTCTGTGGGTGATTGTGTGTGTATCTGTGTGTGTGTGTGTGTGTGTGTGTGTGTGTGTGTGTGTGTCTGTGTCTGTGCCTTTGCATGAGGGTGTGGAGGCCAAAGCTGTTAACATCAGTAGTCTTTCTCTATTTTCTTCCATCTTGATTTTTTTGAGCCAGGATCTTCCACTCACTCAGCTGAACTGTCTGAGCAGCAAGCCCCAAGGCTCTTCCCATTTCCATCTCTGTGTGCTGGCACTCGGGGTTGGGGAGCACTACTGCATCTTAGGGGGGGGCCTCAGGTCCTCAAGCTTATACGCACAGAACCATCTTCCTACTCTTGTGGACACAATTTCTAGTCTTATCTTCCCTAGGCGGCATTAGTGTTTATCCAAGAATTATAACTGCTAAATTGCTAGTGGTCTCTAGAGATTTTTATTAAATAGTACTCCAATGACACGTTAGAGCCAATGAAACAGATCCTATGGTTTCGGAAGATGTCGACTCTCTAGGAAGAGTCTTGAATAAAGGAGCCATTTACAGCAGCTGGCTGCTGGGGAAGGGAGAGTCACTTTTCTTTAGGAATGTGGCCACTGGTAGGTTCCCCAGGCCCCAGTGGGTGACACCCATTCATGTGAGTATGGGCAGCACTAAGTGGACTCAGTGGGCTACAATAAATAGGGCATGAAGTAAGAAGGGAGATGTGATGGGCAGGGAGTAGCACACTGGAAGGACATTGGAAGCTGGAATGAGGAGTGGGTATGATCAGGATACATCGCACACGTGTATGACGTTTTCAATTTCACTGAGTAAAATGAGAAGAAAACATTTTCAACACGTTTAGTGATCTCTGTACTTATGCCGTTGATAGTCTATCAGAAAACATTAGCTTGTATCTTTACAGTAGCAAAGCAGTTCTTCAAAGATGCATAGAAACCTTTGAGGATCGGAGAGAGTGGAAAGAAAGGGCGGGTCAAGTCAGCTGTGCCTGTTTATTTAGTAGCAGATGTCATAGTGCAGCCTTAGATAGCATAAGGTATCTCATTTTAGAAACTGGCTCAGGATGGAGTTAAATAATTCACAGTTTAATGAAACATGAATCAAGGAATCCGGAGTAAGTGACCTAGGAACTCTGCAGCTTGCATTTTTTCCTTTTTCTTTTTACTCGAATCCTAATTTCAGCTTCACACTTACCTTATTTCAGCGTTCTAAATTTTGTCCGACGGCGCTCCTGCCGCTACCCAGGAAATCTGGCCACACGTCTCTTAAACCTCCTTCCTTTCTTGGCCCTTTCCTATCAGGTTGGTATAACATAGAAACCTTCTTTATGTTCCTACCCAACTGCTTCCATTTTCTTTCCCCCAAAGATAAACATTACTTTTGTATTAATCAGTAGTTATTTTAAAGCTAGGTTGTCCACACATGTATCTCTAAGTACATTCATGTATAAAAAGAAGAGCTATGAATAGCAAACACCAATCTTACTGTATAAAAAGGCTGATGTCAGGGCTGGAGAGATAGCACAGAGGTTAAGAGCACAGACTGTTTTTCCAGAGGTCCTGAGTTCAATTCCCAGCTGCTCACAACCATCTGTAGTAAGATCTGGTGCCCTCCTCTGGCCTGCAGACATACATGCAGGCAGAACACTATACATAAATAAATAAATCTTTAAAAAAAATTTTTTTAAAAAAAAAGGCCGACGTCATCCCTATCATATAGAGGCTTTCAGAGAAAATATGCCTACCAGTGCCTGTGGTCATGATTTGACCTCGGTTGCTTGGAGGTTCATGAATGTCTTTCCAAGAAAGTCAGTGTGAAGGGACTGAGGTTGTCCTGGGAGGCACAAGGCCCTGGTCTTTAGAGCAACTGACCAAAAGGTGCATATTTGGCAAAACTATGGTCAGAAAATGGACTGTCCGATGTTTTCGACTTCTAAACCTTCTACAGCTACCTCCAGCGTCCGGGGGCAATCAGGGGGCCATCTGTGGGGCAAAAGCAGAACACGAAGGATTCTGTCCTGGCTGTGGGAGAGTTCTGTCCTCTGGGAAAAGGGAGGGAGAGGACAACGGGTCTGGGGGAAGATGGGCTCCTCTGGATTCTTTGGTAGGTGGGCCTACTCTGGTCTGAACCGGTCACCTTCCGAAGCCAGTCCACAGTGGCCATTCTGGAAACTGGCTCCGGACTCCTCTGGCAATTCTCTTCATCAGTCTGCCTCTGTTTCCCATTATTTGAGTTCCACAGTCAGTTTTTATTTTGTTTCTCAATAAACGGTTTCTCCAGCGCTTTATTTCTCCAGGAGGGTAAGCAGTCATTTTAAGGAGACACTGTACACATGAAAAGTATCATTTGCTGGGAGCCTGGAGGGAGCAATTGACCTGGAACACGCCCTTCTCATTCCTCTCCAGTTTCAGAGGCATTTTAGTGGAGCTGTTTCTCAGGCTTTTGAGGACTGTACTGCAAGTCAGCTGGCCCTCAGCTTCCCCATGCTCAGTTTGGGACGAGACTATCTCAGCTGTATGAATCCGACGCTATTCCTTGCTTCCCAGCTTACAGAATTCCCCTGCTTTGATCTTTCCCTGTCCTTTCTATGTACAATTCTTCTTTAGTTTCGGTACACTTGAGAAAAAAAATTAAACAATGTACAGATTGTATTCTCTCACTTAAAAAAAAATTATTCTTATGTATGGGAGTGTTTTGCCGGCCTGTATATGTGTGTACCGCATGTGTGCCTGGTGCCCTCGGAGGCCAGAAGAGGGTGTTGGATGCCCTGGAATCGAGATTATAGACCACTGGAAGCTACTCTATTGGTGCTCTTAACCTCTAAGTTACCCCTCCGGCCCCATGTATTTGCTCATATTTGATGAGGTGGCAACACCAGAAATACGTGGTTTAAAATTATTAGCGGCATTTCTTGAGAACTTTGAGCCAAAGCTAATCACACTGAATAATAGGGATTTTTTGTAGCCAGGTTTGGTGGTGCACACTTATAATCCCAACACTTGGGAAGTAGAGGCAGCAAGATTCCCAGGACTTCCAGGGCTACCCTGAGCTACACAATGGTACTCTGTCTCATAAAATTAAATTAAAAAAAAAAAAGTGAAGCTTCTAAACCCCTTAAAACTATTCACAAAATGAAATATAACTTTCACTTAGTAAAGAGTGAAACTATAGCATTTAGAATACCAGCTTGGTCTGTGGGTCTCTGCGATAGGGTAAGTGGGAAGTCCCAAGATCATATGTGATCCTGGCAGTGCACACATGTTCTTTCAACTGATATCTTTTTGTTGTTGTTGTTGTTTTTCCCGAGACAGGGTTTCTCTGTAGCTTTGGAGCCTGTCCTGGAACTTGCTTTGTAGACCAGGCTGGCCTCGAACTCACAGAGATCCACCTGCCTCTGCCTCCCGAGTGCTGGGATTACAGGCGTGCACCACCACCGCCCGGCTTTCAACTGATATCTTTACCACCATTCCTGCCCCCAACTCTCAACCTCTTTCCTTAGTCTCTGGAATTCAAGATAAGACATTAACATAATCCCCTCAATTCCAAGTTCTTTACATTTCCTATGAAAATTCTCCAAACTCCCTCAGCCTGGCGCTCCTCTGAGGATCTCCTTCTCTCTGCAGGCCATTCAGGTTGTCTTCTTCCTTAGCGTCACCTGAGGTAGCTGGTGTTCATGTCCACTATAGTTACCCTGTTAGCGACACAAAGCAGACTGGCCCCAGTACAATGCAGTGCAGCAGTGTGCAGCTTCTAACGTTAGGTCATAGAAAGCATTCTAGCCTGCACCTATGTCTCTCGGATCACACATTCTGAGGAAAGCCACGGCCACACCATGAGGACTCACGCTGTCCTGAGGAGAAGCTCCACCTGGGAGGAACCGAGGCCCCAGACCCATAGCCACTACCAGGCTGCCAGCCCTGTAAGTAAGGCTCTTTGGAAGGGCACGCTCCAAGCTCGGCCGGGCGGTCTGAAGACTGGAGCGCCCGCCGCATGGTCACCTAGGGCAGTCTGTGATGGACCGTGAGCCAGAACTTTCCACCTGTACTGTTCTCACATCTCTGACCAATGGGAGCCACAAGAGATAGTGAATGACTATTCTCGCTTTCTGATTCTAAGGTTTTGGGTCATGCCATGCAAGGATGGTCGCTCAGGCACACACCAAAGCCACACACGGAAAGGGCAGTTCTCTTCCGTTCCTTCATTCTTAAAACCCCAGCGTTGAAATCCATGCCTGAAAACTGCCCGTGACTGCTGCTATTACAGCCATCTACCAGCTCACAGTTCACGTTCCTCTTTTCTTTTTCTTTTTTGAGGGGTTTTGAATCAGGGTCTCATGGAGCTGGACTGATCTCAAACTCATTATGTAGCAAGGTCCAGCCGAGGCTGGCCTCGAACTTCCAATCTTGTTACCTTCACCTCCTTAGCGCTATGGTTGCTGGCATGTGCCACCGTGCCGGGCTGAGGTTTCTTTTCCCATTGAAGAACTCTGGTCCCTGCTGAGGGTTCTCAACCTCTTCTCTTTCGATAATACTTATTTCAGTAATTAAGACAGGACTTTCAATTCCAGGCTGCTGCTTTTCTTACCTCTCCCTCAGTCACCCCCTCTTACTCTCTTAACATCATAACTGGGGGCGGTCCACAATCCCAGTACTTTTTCCTGTTCCAGTTCACCACCTCTGTTACCATCCACCCTTCAACCCCAGTTAGGTGTTAACGTCGTTCATCCTAACACTTCCCACTGTTTTATTTTTTTTATGTTGATTTTTAAAGGTGTGTGTGTGTGTGTGTGTGTGTGTGTGTGTGTGTGTGCAGTGTTGATGAAAGTCAGAGGATGCCATTGAGTTTCAGTCACAGGAGGCCATGAGTCTCCTGATGGGGATTCTGAGAAATGAACTCTGATGCTCTCAAGGACTGAACCCCCTGGTATTTTTAAAAATGATGTGGCAAAGCTAGCTAGCAGTCAGGCTGTGCTCCTTCCCCGGGCTCAATCTATCTCGTTCTGGTTGTTCTAGTACTTATTGGAGTTTGCTTGGTGAGTTTCATAGGTATAAAAGAGAAACATACAAATTTACCAGAGGCGTTTGCTTGTTTTACTTTTTTTCTTGTGAGACAGGGTCTCATCTGATCTTGAACTACAATGTGGCCCAGGCTGCTCTCCAGTTCATGGTCTTCCTGCCTCCCTATTGCTTGGATTATGGGCATGTGGTATGCATCCCGCCTGTTAGTTTTTAAGCGTACAGTTCAGTGACGTCGAGTACATCCACACTGGAGAACCACCGTTCTATCTGCAGGACACTTACCTTCTTCCCAAACCGAAATTCCAGTCCTAGCAAGGACTAACACCCGTCTGCCTTTCACAGCAGACCCAGGAGTCTGTGTCAGGCTCATCACTGGTCCTAAAGTGTGGTTGCCATACAGGCTAACCATCATTAGCCTTTCAAGGACTTCGCCAAAGGCAATAGTCACTAGCCGCCGCCAGAGGACGCAAAGCGCTCGGGCTGGGCAGGAGGTGGGATTCCGAGGGCCGTGGCCGGGAGCGCGCGTCGGGCACGCGCCCGGCCGGCCCTCTCCCGGCGGGGGCGCGCAGGGACGCGCCCGCGCGCGCGGGGTTCGGCGGGAGGGTGCGGCGATGGAGGGCGCTCTGACGGGCCGCCAGGTAAGCGGCCTCGAGGGGCAGGGTCCCGAGAGGTGGCTTCGCCGGCAGTTTCCGCTGCAGGGTGGTTTGAACCCGCCCCGATTATGATGGATAATTCCTCCTTTCCCATTCCTCCCCGATATTCTTTGGCGTAATTCGAAAAGTTGTTACCAAGGAAACAGTTTTCTGTGGCTCCCGCGAGCCTGATTCCCGGCTGGGCGAGGGTTAAGTGTTTGAAGGTGGTCCCCGAAATGCCCCCAGTCCAGATGTCCCAGCCCCAGACCCCAGGGAGTCTGGTTCCATGGTTGTGATTTTTGACTTCCCTTCAACCATCAGCCCTCGGTTAAAAAGGACCCACAAAGTTTAAATCCCCAGGCTCTTAACCGAGTTTTTTTGTTTTGTTTTGTGTTTTGTTTTTGTTTTCAACGAGTCTTGTCGTTTGTTTACGACCTTACCTGACCCAAGGAGACTCCCGGTGCTCAACACTATCCTCACTACATTATGGTGGTGGTGCGTACATATTTTAGAGAATTATTTAAGTGCACCGAAGGGTACAGTTCGAACAATTGTTGGGGTGAACAATTGAATGAAGGCATTATTTCGCTAGATTCACAACCATTACTATGAAATAGGATACAGGGAAATCTTTCTGTCAACTGTCAGAGTAAGGTAGTGAACCTATTGGCCGAGTTGGGGGTAGGGTGTGTGTGGGGGGGGGGGATGTCATCCCTTCTGTGGAGTTAAGAGACAGATTGAGAGCGAAGGAGGGACACAGTTAATACGGAACTAATGATGCCACGCTCAAACCTTCAAGGTGTGAAATGATGCGTCTATTACTGACTTAATTGAGGTCTCTGGGGGAAGGCAGGGAAGGCCTTTTCCAGAGCAAGGTAAAGAGTGGGTTGCACTCCTGAGACTGCAGAAGGGGATGTCAGTGAGTTTCTGTAGTTGAGCAGGAGTGCTTTGTGTGACTATAGCCCCCACACCACAGGAAAGAACAGTCTTTCTCCATCGAGTTGCCCCAAAGGGGGAGAGGGAGATGTGAGGTTTAAAACTAGCTTCCAGGAAAACAAAAAAAGTAAATCACATTATTTTAAGTCACCCATGGCTTCGAGGGTGACTGAAATGTACCTTTTATTTTAAATTGAACTTTTGTTGTGTGTGTATGCAAGTACACACATGCATGCAGATGCATGTATGTACTGTAAGAGTGCTCAGTCACTATGGAAGTCACAAGTGAACTTCACTTGTGTCACACCCCCAGGTGATATCTATCACCTTGCCGGCTATCTGAGCTAGGGCCTCTGACTGGCCTGGGCCTTAGAGATGAGACTAGCCTGGCAGGTCAGAAGACCAAGGAGCCCAGAGATCTCTGCTTGTCTTCATCATGTATGCCACCATGCTGGGCCTTTGTGTGTGTGTGGAGTGGGGGGGGGCCCTCTGGGGGTGAATTCAGGTCCTCATGCTCGATGGCAAGCGTTTTACCTAGTGTACTACCTCTCCAGTACTGGTTAGCTGGATTTTACCTTAAGAAAGCTGCCGTGTTCACTCGGTGGCCTGCAGCCTGAAACCAAGGAGAAAAGGGACAGTTCCACTGAAAAACCTTGCTCAAGAGCTCAGAGTCCGGTTTTGATAAACAAAGCCTTGGGCACTGTGGGCATATCTAGAACTCTGTGGAGGGTCAGGAGTGACTGGTGAGGCCTTGTCTTTATAGATTTAGTATAGATAGACACATGGGTGACCAGGCTTTATACTTTGGGGATCGGTGAAACTGCTTACTCCAGAGGGGCAAATGAGAATCCGCAAGATGTACAGATGCAGTTAGTTGTTGGCCAGAGCATTTCCGTGTTAGTGTTAAGAAGTCTTCCTGAAGTCTCAGTCAGTTGGATCAACCCTTAGGGCCTGCCCCTTACCAGGGGGATGTCTGGCTAAGCAAGACAGAGTAGTCCTCCACAGAGCTCCAACACTTGTAGCAGTGTTGTTGATACTGTTTGGGAAGTGTCCAAATGCCTGTTGTTGCTCACTCATTTGAGCCCAAGTTGCTTCTTTGGAAGACAGTCAGTCCAAGAGAGGAATGACTGGACCAGTACTGTGGCCTCTGTGGAAGCAGTGAGGGCAGGGGGCCACACTCTCTTGCAGTAGTTGTACCACAGAGCCTAGATTTGCCTCAGTTGAGAGCTTGCCTTTAAAGTGTGCATTTGATGGTGTTAGGGCTGATATTGTCAACTTGACAGGATCTAAAATACTGAAGAGACAAGGCTCTGGGCAGGTCTGTGAAAGGCTAGACTGGACAAGACCCACCTAAAGTGTGGGTGGTAACCTTTCATAGTCCTGGGTGACCATGAAGAATTTTTTTTGGTTTTTTGAGACAGGGTTTCTCCGTTGTAGTTTTGGTGCCTGTCCTGGATTTTACTCTATAGACCAGGCTGGCCTCGAACTCACAAAGATCCACCTGGCTCTGCCTCCCAAGCGCTGGGATTAAAGGCGAGCCACCAACACCCGGTCCATGAAGAATTTAAATAAGGCTTATTTGTTTTTTTATTGCACACACACATGCATGCTCTTGCCATGTTGCATGTATAGAAGGGAGAGGACAGCTTGTACAGTTAGTTCTCTCCTTCCACCACATGGGTTCTAGGTATTTAGCCATGAAATGCTATCACCTGCTGAACCATTCACCAACCCAGGGCAGTGATTTCGATGATCAAAGTCAAAAGAAGCACGCCCAATAACCTTTGCTGTTTGTTTTGTGTTGAGTAACTCCCAGACATGATGAGTGATGCCTCGCTGGCATTGACTAAAGGCACAAAGGTTTGCTAGTGGCTGTATTTCAGTAGATGCTGAAGTTAATTCTGAACTTCAACTCCTGTGTTGAAGAGACACAAAAGTCAACCATTTTGTTAAGTCATTTTAAGGACACAGCCAGAGAGAGGGCTCAGTGGTTAAGAGCACTTGCTGCTCTCACAGAGGACAGGGGTTCAATTCTCAGCACCCACATGGGAGCTCACAACCTGGTCCTAGGACATCTGAGGGTACCAGGCATGCACATACTGCACAGACACACATGCAGACAAAACATCATACACAATAAATAAATAAATAAATAAATAATTCTGAAGGTTTGGGAGAAGGAGTCACATAAAAAGTTCTTTTAATAAATATTGTATTTCTAACTAGGTCAGATTATGGATTTTTGTTTGTCTCTTCTCCCTGTATCCAGATTTTTCCATCCCTTCTCTTTGTGGTGGATGTATTTCATGTAGACGATGCCTTCCTTAACCAATCATGAGTTATGAATCTCTTCCTCCAGAAAGCCACAGATCAGTATCACCCGGCCAAGGGCCTTCCATGGTGATGTCATAGGGTTTAAAAACCCAAGCTTAAACTGAGTTGACTTACTCCTTTGACCCACTCCTGGTACCCTGTGTGCTCCTGTAACTCCAAGGAACAGTCTTGTTATAGCAGAGGGAAAGAAGCCAGCAAGCAGTGGCCGCGATGTTCACAGGGCCTGGTGCCTCATGCTCTCTTATAATGCCTGCTGTCCATCATCTTCCCATCTCCCCTCTAATTGCAGCTCTTTCATGAGCAACCACCCAATGGTCCCATTTCCCTCACAAAGCACAAATCATTTCTCTGTGTCGTCCTCTAGATGGAAGCCTAGGGCCTGCTTGAGACATAGGATTTGTTAATTTTAACAGCAATGTTTTTATAAGCTTAACTTATTCACTAATTTCACTATCAATGGGCAATGAGGTTTCTGCTTTATTATCACTAAAGACATCCTGGGTTTCATGTGTATATTAAGGTGTTGGGTTGTAGTATATTTCTAAAATTAGAGCTTACTGGGCATTACAGATAGTTCTCCAAGGCGGTCATATTCCCATTACATTGTATTTTAAAAATTTTTATTGTTCCCCAGACCATGAACCTCAGGAGGCTAAGAACTTCATTTTTTCTTATTTTCGTGTTTCTAGTATCAATTAAACTACCTAGCAAACGGTAGTGGTTGGAAGATATTTGCTACATGTATGAATGATGAATGGTAGAAGCAAAACATTGGTTTCTCATTGTTGCTTTTGCTCTTTTGGGGAGCCCGCCACCCATAAACACACACAGAGGCTTGTTATTACTTATGAATGCCTGGCCTTAGCCTGGCCTAGTTTCTTGCCAGCTTTCCTTAACTTTAAATTAACCCATCTATCTTTGGCCTCTGGGCTTTTCCCGGTTTCTTACTTCTGTAAATCTTACTCTTACTCTGTGGCTGGCTGTGTAACTGAGTGGCTGGCCCCTGGAGTCCTCCTCTTTCTCTGGCTCCTAGCTCTCCTCTCCTCCCAGATTTCTCCTTTTATATATTCTCTCTGCCTGCCAGCCCTGCCTATCTTTTCTCCTGCCTCACTACTGGCCATTCAGCTCTTTATTAGACCATCAGGTGTTTTAGACAGGCACAGAAACACAGCTTCACAGAGTTAAACAAATGCAACATAAACAAAAGTAATGCACCTTAAAATAATAGTCTACGGATGGGTGGTGGCGGCACATGCCTTAAATCCCAGAACTCGGGAGACAGAGCCAGGCGCATCTCTGTGAGTTTGAGGCCAGCCTGGTCTACAGAGGGAGATCCAGGACAGGCTCCAAAACTGCACAGAGAAACCCTGTCTTCATTGTCATCATCATCATCATCATCATCATCATCATCATCATAATGTTCTACAACAATTTCTGTCTTTTGTGTGCAAGTATTTGTTTGTGGGGTGTACATATGTTTAAGGGTCAATGTGGCATGTCTGCCTCAACCACTCCCTACATTATTTTTGGATGAAGGTCTCTCATTGAACCCAGAGATTGCCAATTCAACAAGATTTACTGGCCCCAGAGATCCGCCTGTTGCAGCCCCTCCCGGCACCATGGACATGCCCAACTTGTATGTGCATGGTGCCGGGATGTAAGCCCCAGTCCTCATTCCTGTTCAGGAAGCACATTGCCAGCCAAGCCATCTCTTCAGCCTTTGAAGTGCTTAAATATTGTTTTTTCTTTAGAAATTAACTCATGGGACTGGTGGGATGGTTTAGTGAGTAAAGGTGCCTACCCTCAAGCCTGATCATGTGAATTTGATCCCTGGGACACACATGATGCAAGGAGAGAACTGATCCCTGAAAGTTGTCTTCTAACACCCCCCCCCACACACACACAATAAATAATTTAAATGTTTTTAAACAGAAAGCTTAAATTAAATGAATTTTAGCCGGACAGTGGTGGTACATGCCTTTAATCTCAGCACTCGGGAGGTAGAGGCAGGCTGATCTCGGTAAGTTTGAGGCCAGCCTCATCTTCAAATCGAGTTCCAGGGCAGCCAGAGCTGTTATATAGAGAAACCTGTCTCGAAACAACCACATATAAAATAAATTATTTTATTTTAAAATTGTTTATATATTTGGAACATGTTTTTCTTTCAGATTGTCATTTGTCAATTAAAAAAAACCAAACTGTTGATGTTTATTTGCAGGTAGTAAATGAAGGGGATGCAAGCCTTGCCACGGCGCTACAGGAAGAGGCTGAGGAAAATCCTAGCCCCGTTGTGGATGAGAATAATACAGTGCCAGCCAAAAAACAGGGACCGAGCACACATAATTGGAGCGGTGACTGGAGCTTTTGGGTAGTATCTTTTAATCTTGAATACAAATTTCTTTAATTCCCCAACAGTTTGTATAATCCTTCGTGATTAGCTTCTAGATTTTAGATGTTGCGACTTGAGAGACCTGACGACATTTCTCAGTATTTTTCATATGGCCACTAGGAAGCGCTGTTGCCTGGTTGATGGCGCGCAAGGGCCGGTTTCGGTTTCCCTGTGAGAACACTGCCACACAATTGGACTGCACTTAGTGTTATCAGCCGTATGGGCAAGAAGCTAACGTTGCATAAACCATGTTTCTAAGTCTCACTGAGAAACAAGCTATTTTTATGTAATTTTCATCTAAGGAATCAGTTCCTGTGGCAAACGCGGCTTCACAATGCATGCTCTGCAGTGTGTAATGGCTACATGGGTTTGAAGTTAGGAGCTTGGGATCTGTTTTAAGTGTAACCCTGTACTCCTTCCAATTTCCTCACGCAAAAAGCGACTATGACTCCCTGGTAGGCACACTGAGATTGTAGAGTCTTCTAGAAGAGCATGTCTGTCACTGTGCGAATGCTAACATTTTATCATTTTAATTATTATTGATTATTTAATTAGTTATTTTAACGGGCTCATTCTAAAGCCAGCAATCCCTATGAGGATTTTGGTATTTGATAGCAATGTGATGCCTTACAACTAGAAGTGGGTTTAAGGAGCGCTGCACGGCACCTGTAGGTGCAGTACTGGTTCATGGGAACCCCAGTTTCTTGGGTATTCTGTATCCTTGAGAATAGACTTGAAACGGACGTGGTATTGACAGGTTGTAAAGATGAGCACACAGGCTGTCATCCCCTTTGTGATGGACAGCCAGCCAGTGCATGCATGCTGTTGAATCTTCACACAGCCACAAGCTCTTACTTCCTATGAAGAAACTTAACACCCTAAGGTTATTTTTAATTTTTGTTGAGCCATAACCTAAGGAAAATATGTAATTGATACGAAATATACTAAAATAATAACAACTTAAAATCATGCTATTTATACCAGCTATGTCATTCTTGGTCACTGAGAAATCTATATATCATTTAGAAACTTTTTTGGGGGAAGAGATAACATCCTGTATAGCCCAGGCTGGCCTCCTATTTACTATGCAGTGAAGGCTAGCCTTGGACTCCTATTTTTTGTTGTTGTTTTTTTTTTTCTTTTCTCTTTTATTGAAAAGATTTTTTTCTCATACAATATATTCTAACTATGGTTTCCTCTCCCTCTACTCTTCCCGGTTACTCCCCACCTCCCCTCCCATCCAGATCCACTTCCTTTCTATCTCTCATTAGAAAAGAACAGGCTTCAAAGGGATAATGATAATAAAATATAACAAAATAAAATATACTAAGATAAAACGAAAGCTATCACATTCAAAGTTGAACAAGACAAACCAAAGGGAGGAAAAGAGCCCAAGAGCAGGCACAAGAATCAGAGACCCACTAGTTCTCACACTCAGGAGTCCCATTAAAAACACTGAACCGGAAGCCATAACATATACAAAGACCCGGTGCAGACCCGGGCAGGCCCTGTGCATGCTGCCTCAGTCTCTGTGAGTTCAGGTGAGCTTTGCTCACGTTGATTTAGAGGGCTCTGTCTTCCTGGTGTCCTCCAACCCCCTTCCCTTCTGCAGGGTTCAGAGTGAGCGCTCCCTGAGCTCCGCCTCGGGAGGGATTTGATGGAGACATCCCATTCAGGGCTGGCTGTCCCAAGGTCCCTCACTCTCTGTGTGACACCCATCTAAGCCTTGTTTTGATAGCTTTTGTTATGAATTGAGGAAGCCTCACAGCTGTCTCCAGAGTTGGGCAGCCTTGGTGACACTTGGATGACTTGAAGCAAGAAAAAGAGCAATGAAAGAAAATCAAAAACAGCAACAGAATACGAATTTGGAAATAAAGGGTTGGGGGGGATGTGTGTGCAGTAGCTGCTCGACACTGAAAGTGTATGCAGGGACAGCAGAACCGGCGCTATCTACCACGTGAATAAAATACAGTATCTTGAGTCCAATTACTGGGTGGACATCTTTATTTTCACAAGATGTCCAGATGATTTACATGTTTAAAAGTTTGACAAGCTCAGGTTTAAAGTTCCAAAGGTCTTCATTTGCTCAGTTTAGGTCCCTAAACTAATTACACACAGTGTTAGGAGTTTTTGTATAAATTCATGTAGAATGAACTTAACAATCAAAGTAGCATCTGGAGAATTTTAGAGACTTTCCCAGAGATTCCTTACCCAGACACCAGAACATTCCAGAACAGAGAAACAAACGAGACCCTGTACAGATTAACCAGGGTTTGCGTTGACATAGCTAGGAATATGATAATTCTTCGCATTTTCCCCTGGCGTTGCTTCAGTATGCTCTTGCCATACTTTAATTAGCTTGAATAAGTTGACTAGATTATTGAAGGTGTGATAATGACTTGATAATAATATATGGGAAGCAGCAAGAACTATTAGCAAACACTCAAGTAGCATAGTCACCTGGGCTGCCTAGTTCGAAGGTCCAGGGTCTGTGTAGCTCATTGACTCTAGTGCAGACCCATGCTCCGAGAAAAGCTGTGTTGGCTGACGTCATCACCGTGCGACCGGCATGAAGTGTGCTAACACAGACTCACATGATGTAGCGTCTTTTATCCTGATCAGTTGCGATGCACCGTCCTTAGACATGCATGTTATATCTTCATACAGCCGGCGGCTGGGCAGGTTTGTTCGCAGTGGCATTGCCACCGATAAGTGAGCAATGAGCTGTACTGTGATGTGAAAACTGCTGTAGTATTACTAGGAGACAGGGCTTTTTTAGCTCCCTGTAATCTCACGGAACCACCGTAGTGTGTGTAGTCTGTACATAGTCCACGAGTGAGGAAATGTGTGACGCAGCACACAACCATACTGTAACCAAGAGAAAGGGTTTTTAGGAAGTCAGAAAGAAAGCTTATTTCCAGCCATCTTAAATCCACCTGTTTCTACCGCGGACTCTACCATGTTGCTATTTTTTTTTTTTTTCTTTCTTCGTTCCAGTGATAAGGTCAGAATTAATGCAATACGATAAGAAGGCTGAGTCTTCAAAATTCAAACTCAACACAAGGAAGACCTGGCAGTGTATCAGGAATGTCCTCATGAGGCACGTGACCTGGTATTTAACCAAAATCAAGAATGTCAGGGCCATTTCAGACTCAACAGCTGTGTCTTTTCACTTTATAAAAGTTACATTTGTCTGTCTCTTTAAAAATACAACTCAAATAAGTTATATTTTTAAATTTTTTCAGCAATGGAAGTAAATCCCAGGGCTGAGAGCACGTTAGGTCAGTGGTCTACCACTGAGTTCCACACCTCAGTCCAACAGGTTTGCTTAATAAAGGAATGGATCATAGGGGCTGGTGAGGTAGCTCAGAGGTTAAGAGCACTGACTGCTCTTCCAGAGGTCCTGAGTTCAATTCCCAGCAACCACATGATGGCTCACAACCATCTGTAATGAGATCTGGTGCCCTCTTCTGGCCTGCAGTCATACATGCTGCATACCTAATAAACAAACAAACAAACAAACAAATAATAAATGAGTAAATGAATAAATAAATAAATCTTTTTTTAAAAAAAAGAAAGAAAAGGAATGGATTGTAAAGGAATAAAACACGGAGGAGAGCAGTGTAGGATAGAAAATTCAAATGCATTCTGCTTCGCTGATGGCTTTCTAGTGGACTAGTACAAGAGATTGCTCTGGAACACACAACGAAGCTTCAAAGATTCAGGTCTGCCCCCCCAGCAAGACCAAGATTTTTTTTAGTCTCTTGTAATTTGGAATAGAGGCTGTAGTCCTTAGCTTTGAGTGGGGTATTGTGTGTGTGTCCCAGGTCATGTGCCAGTTGGCTCAGGCAAAAGTTGACGAAGGGTCTGGTTTCATGTGGCACATAGCTACCAAAATTTCTTCCCAGAATGCAGTGCCAAGTAGGGCTGTGTGGTCCCTCCCTTACTTCCTCCTTTTAATTTCAAGATTCTTCTAAACCATGGGCTCTCGAATGCTAAGTAAACGCTCTCCCACTGAGCTGCATCCCCAGCCTGCTATGTGCTCTCAGTGTCTATGAATGTGTCTCCAGCACTCTAGTAGTGGACTGCCCTGAGCCCTGCTGTGTATCTTCCTATCGTCTACAGTTCTGATGCCACTCTTCAGGCCCACAGGGATGCACAAGTAGAGCTGGTCTCCAGGGGGACAGGCTGGCTAGCACCCTTCACGCCATGGGAGCAGCTGCAGTCATCACCAAAGCTGTGGCACACCTCTAGGAAGGTGTCTGGTAAACAGGTCACGGACTTCTTAAGTTTGATGTTTCAATAGCCAAGGAAGATGAGTAATGTAGAATAATGCATATAGGCAGTTGTCCTAGGGTCGAGTAATGTAGAATAATGCATATAGGCAGTTGTCCTAGGGTCGTGAACATAGGAGGGCAGTGTGATGTAAGTGAATGAACTAGATTGAAAATGGAGCATGGGAAATAGTGTCTGCTCTGCCCCTACTGGCTGTACTGCATAGTGACCTAGGATCTCCCACCGCCCACCGGACCTCAGTTGCATCCCTTGTAAAACAGAGACTGAGTCACAGTCTGACGGCATCGGTGTGTCTTGGGTCAGACAGAATGGCATGCAGTTAAACAGTGGGGCTCTTTGTCTTCCTTCTTGTAAGACTGCTTCAATGAAGGGTCCCAGTATGATTAAGTCTCCATAGTTGATAGAGAAAGCTATAGCTCCAGATTTTCTTCTTAACTCTAGTTATCAAAGCTAGGACCCTTAGATGTATTTATTTATTTGCTTTTAGAAATCCCAAGGTTGAATCCTAGAATATGAGAAATGACTTTCATTGCTGACTTTTATACCCCATGAAACCAAAAATGATAACAAATGAGATTGAAAATAAAGTTAATGGCAAATAAACATCTATGCTTTTTGTCTTTTACATGCTAGTAAAAAGTATATGGCAAAAGGAAAAAATAGCTTTATTTTTTCCTTACCAACTAAAATAATGATGTATCCCTATGTGGATTAAAAGTCCCAGAGGACAGGCAGACAGATCTGCAATGGGTCTGTTTGTTTAGTTCGCGCTCTTAGTGATGTGCAGTTAGCCACTAGTGGGAGTAGTGGGGCCTCTGGGAGTTTGTGTTGTGTGTGTTTAGAGGATGACATGACTCAACAGGGCTGTTAGATGCGGTAGCTCTTTGGATATGGCGTTCATCATTGCGCCATTCATTCTTACATCGGAAGTTCCTCTTCGAAAATGTTTCTCAACTGTGTATACTCATTTCCTTATTAGCTGGTTTAATTGATGAGTTTATTTTACAAGTGAAAAAAATCATTTTCTGAAACTTGTAACTAAAATTAAAGTCGATATATTTTTTAAATGGTTGTGATTTTTAATCATCTTAACTAATACACGTAGAGTAGAGGTGATATGAATCTTAGATATTTGATTTAGAAAGAGAAACGGAAACAAGATGGAGCAGGAGAATTTTTAAGATTTATTTATTTATTCATTTGTTCATTCATTCATCCATCCATCCATCCATCCATCCATCCATCTATCTATCTATCTATTTATTATGTATACAGAAGAGGGTGCCAGCCCTGATATATTGGCATGTGTAGGGTTAATTAATGCAGTACTATATATCTGTCAAAAGAGGCCCCAGAGGATTAATTAGTGTGTTTGTGATGTGCTTTGGCAAGTTTGGGGAAAAGCTGGCCTGCAGTCACGTTGTGTTCCAGGGCAAGCATAGTCCTTGTTTATTCAAACCCATAAAGTCTACGCTACGTTTTACTGCAATGACTTAAAAAAGAAGGAAGTAGATTTTCAGCTTCATTTCTTTTTGTTTTTGTTTTTGTTTTTTTGAGACAGGGTTTCTCCACGTAGTTTTTGTTTGTTTTGTTTTTTTGGAGCCTGTCCTGGATCTCACTCTGTAGACTAGGCTGGCCTCTAACTCACAGAGATCTGCCTGGCTCTGCCTCCCGAGTGCTAGGATTAAAGGTGTGTGCCACCACTGCCCGGCCATTTTGTTTTTTAAGAAACTTAATTCTATTAGAAAATTACTAGGTATGAATATTAAGCACTATTTTATAAATTGAGGTATCTTCTAGTATTTTTAGATTTAACTATAAAGAAACAGGAGTTAATATTTCTGGCAATAGGAGGAGGGGGCTGTTTAACTTAAATGAACATTTTAGTAAAACTATCTAGACATGCTGGGTATAATGTTATAAACTATGTATGTATGTGTTTGTCATGTGTATGTGTGTGGGTGCACACACCCGAGTATACAGGTGTGAAGGCCAGGGCTTGATATTGTGTGGCTTCCTTAGCTGTTTTCCATGTTAGTATATGTTTTTGCACTTAAATTACATTTCTGAGATTTATTTATTTATGTGTATGGATATTGTGCCTGCATGCATGTCTGTGCAGCTTGTTTACACAGTGCCTGAGGAGGCCAGAAGAGGGCATCAGAGCCCTGGAACTGGAGTTGTAGAGGGTTGTGAGCCACCATGTGGGTGCTAGGAATTAAACCCTGATTCTCTAGAAAACCAGCCAGTATTATTAACTGCTGAACCACCTTTCTAGTCCAGATTTAATTTTTAAAATTTCATTTATTTTGCATGCATATACATGTACATGTGTGGGCATGTGTGCCATGGTGTGTGTAGTCAGAGGACAACTTGCCGGAGTCTCTTCTATTTTTGTGGGACTTAGAGATCAAACTCAGGTCACTAGACTTGATGGCAAGTGCCTTTATACCCCAAGCCATCTTGCTGGCCTGCTACCTTATTTTTTGAGACAGATGATCTTATTAATTAAAAAAAAAACAACAACCCAGAGCCAGATATTAGGGTGAAATCAGAGAAACAGAATAAGCCAGCCATGTTCTTACCTCTACAAATCCTCAGCCTCAAGAGAGAGACTTCCTGTTTACTCATGCCTTATATACCTTTCTGTGCCCTGACATCTTCCTTCCTTCCTAGTGCTGGGATTAAAGGCATGTGGCACCATGCCTGGCTCTGTTCCCAGTGTGGCCTTGAACTCCCAGAGATCCAGATAGATCTCTGCCTCCCAAATGCTAGGATTAAAGGCATGTACTACCACTGCCCAACCTCTATGTTTAATATAGTGGCTAGCTTTGACCTCTGATCCCCAGGCAAGCTTTATTGGTGTACGCAGTGTATCACCACAGCCCAAGGATCTGAAATTCTCTCCCCTCACCTCACAAAGTTGGGGGGTTACACATGTGTGCTGTTGTGCATGGCTTCTTATATCTGGATGCAGGTGATCTGAAGTACTCATGCCATCTCCCCAGCCCTGTTTATAATGCTTCTCTGGGACTACAAAATAACAAAGAAAGTGCTTAAGGGCTAAAATGGAAAATGAAATGATTACTAGAGGTATAGGCATGTAGGCTAACGGCAAGGCAGCCCGGAGCAGTTTTCTAATTTTGTAGTGGTACAGGGTAGGAGACGATGCCTTGAATTTACATGGGTTAGGACTGAGAACACTTCATAAGGCTATGACTTTTGAGGAGTTGCATCTTCTGTGAAATGTTGGCGAGGAAAGAAATCTACCTACATCTTCAAACTGAAGACAGAAACTTGTCTTGCTGAGCCTGGGCTTAGGTGCAGGTGGGAGCAAGTTTCTCCCTAGAGTTTGAGAATTAAATACAGTATTCTACTAGTGAGCAAAGATAAATGACCTGCTGGGATTCCAAAGCATGTGGAATACAGCTATGGGTTAGCAGGGGAGATGGTAGTTTGGGGGAGAGCACTGCCTTGCATGCACAGGGCCTCAGATCTGCTACTCAGACCTGAAAAAAAAAAAAGACTTAACAGAAATAGATAAAAATATAAATGGGTAATGAATTTTAAGGCACCAGGCAGATTTGAGAAACAACAGATCAAAGGACTGTATGGAAAATACACGTTCATTGAAATAATGATGAAATGCTGAAGAAAGGGTAGAACTTGTATATTACTCAGATTGTTCACTGAGAAAGAGTGTGAAAGGGAGCAACTGTAGACATAAGAGGACAACGAACCATCTACTAGGCATTCAGGGGACCTTCAGCAGACGGACATGGAAAATGAGCAAAAGACTTGAGAATTGGGAGGCTCGGTGAACCTCTCCCAGGACAGCTTAAGGAATGTGTGAGCAGAGTCATTATGTTAGAAGTGGCAAAGCACACAGCAAATGAGTGAAGATGAAGACTCTTGTTCATTCATTTGAGTGTCTTGGATATATATCATCGTGTTCTACGCAATCCACCCTAGAGGTTACAGTCAGAATGCCAGATGGATATGTCACAGATAAGCAAACGTGTCCTGTTATGTCAGGTAGTGATAAGAGCTACGAAAACAAGAAAAGCAATGTATGAGTGAACACAGAATATTAACGGGAAGCAGCAGCAGCGTTAGCTAAGGAGGCCCAAGCAAGGCTGCATCAGAGGGCCCTCGTGGAGGAGGCAGGAGAGAAAATGCAATCACTTGCAGGAGAAACAGGATTGTCTTCTGGCCTCTGGAAGGGTCCTGACGCAGAAGGCTCACTTGAAGCCTGCTGAGGACGTGGGTATAGTGAGTGAGGGGACTAGAAAGATTAAGGAAACTGATCCTAGGATTTTTCAGTACAACTGGGTAAATTGGGAGCACTCCTCGGAAAGGGGAAAGAACATAGCGGTATAGGTTTTGGGGGGGGGCAGAGTCAAAGGGTTTGTTTTGTTGGTGGCAGAGGTACATATTTATCACTTGAAAAGAAAAATCTGGTAAGCTATGGGACGCATGACTTAAATCTTAGAAGAGGTTAAAGCTGAAATTGTGATACTTGAAGGATGATATGGAAGAGGATGGGGACATTGAAGGCAAAATATGACAGGAAAGAAAAAGGGATATGGATTTAGACGTTTAGAATCTCAGATTTGGAAGAAGAGAAATTAGCGAAAGAAACTGAGATTTAGCTAATGAGAAAAAGAATGGAAGAAACTGTAGTGTTCACCAAGGGAAGGGAGGAAGCTTGTTAAGATGATTGACACACTGTTTGGGTTAGGGGAGATGGGAGGGCTGGCTATTGGATACTAAGATGGGGTTGTGAAGGGTATCAAAGAGTACAGTTTGGGGCTGGAGAGATGGCTCGGCATTGAGTGTGTACTGCTCCTACAGAGGCTTTTCAGTTCAGCATTGTAACCACCTGTAACTCCAGCCTCTGGAAATCCATTGGTACATACTCCCCTTCCCACAACCAAAAGGAAGTCTTTTTTTAGAAGTACAGTTTGCCTAGGCATGGTGGCTCATCCCAGTATTCAAGAGACAAAGGTAGGTGAGTTCCAGGACAGCCAGTGCTACACAGAGAAACCCTGTCTCATCCTTTCCCCTGCAAAAGTCCAATTGGATGGAAAAAACCCAACTGGCACACTGGCTTTAGATTGTGGTTCAGATCTTCCTGTGTAAAATTTGACATGTAGTTGTCCAAAGAAATAAAGGACTGAGGGAGAAGAATTCATAACTTATTAAAACCATACTTTCCTAAGGATGTCCACATTGCCATTAAAAAATACCTTTTGGGGGCTCAGAAAGGGAAAAAAATCAGTTATCTACAATGAAGTGTCACTGGGTATATCAACCACACTCCAGAGTAGGCCCCATGACCAGGAGTAGTTGTCCCACACAAAACTGTTGTGGAGTGCCCTCCAGAGAAGATTACTTGGACAGGGCTTTAAGCCAATAAAAGTCTTTTTTTTTTTTTTTAGCTGAGGATTGAACCCAGAGCCTTGCACTTGCTAGGCGAGCACTCTACCACTGAGCTAAATCCCCAACTATAAGTCTTTATTAGCAGGTCATCAACTACATACAGGGTGTCCAGGAACCCAGTGTATCCCTGAGCCTTTCTCAGGATGAGCTTTTAAGCACAAAAAAAAAACCATGTCCTAGGTTGACACACTTCTGTTAACAAAAACAGTTAGTCAGAAGCAGAGCTACAGAAGACAAAAAGCAGGATTAGCACATTTAGAATTAGTCCAGAATTGTGGACTTTGATGGATTAGGTCTTTGGTTTAATTTTGGCAGGTGGTGCTGTCTGCATGCTGAGTTTTATGGCCTGAATTGTACTTCCATCATGGAGTCAGTTGTGCTAAGGTCTGGGGGCCTCTTACAAAAACTGACTCCATGTTTTTGTAAACTTTTTGTTTATTTTATTTTGGTTTGGTACTTTTTTTTTTTTTGTCCTACTGGGTTTTTTGTTTGTTTGTTTGTTTGTTTTGATTTTCTTTTGGATTTGTTTGCTTTTTGAGAGAGAGAAAGCATGAAGTTGGGTGGGTAGGAAAGTGTAGAAGATCTGAAAGGAATTATGGAGGGAAAAGAATAAGATCAGGGCTGGAGAGATGGCTCAGGGGTTAGGAGCACTGGCTGCTCTTCCAGAGGACCCGGGTTCAATTCCCAGCACCCACATGACAGCTCACAACTTTCTGTAACTCCCGTTCCAGGAGATCTGACACCTTTACACAAATGCACATTAAATTAAATTTAAAAAGAACAAGATCAAAATATAATGTATGAAAAAATTAATAGGAAAACATCTTTTGGGTAAGAACACGACAAAAAAGAAATCAGCTGTTAGTTTACTTTGTGTAGCTATAATGAGATCATGGACAAGCTAATTTATAAAAAAGAAGAAAGAGAAAAGTATCTCTCAGTTCCAGAAGCTATCAGGGTCTGCAGGCTCAGGGTCTGGAGTCAGTTGAGGCTGCAGTGTGGAGTCCCAATTGTTTATCTTGCATATAACTAGTCTCTGTGCCAGCCTATGACCAAGCAGAAGGACAGGAGAGCAAAGGCGGCCACACCTGTTTTGTAAGAACTCACTGTCTTGTAGTTAACCTGCTTCCATGACAACAGTACCAGCGCACTCTTGAGTGTTGCCGGCTCTCATACACTATTGTACTGGAGAGTGAGGGTTGTTTGTTTGTTTAGTATTAGGCATGGAAACCAGGTTGTCACAAATGTTCTACCATGAACCTATATCCCCAACCCTAGAAATTAACTTGCCTCTGTACATGTGCGCATATGTGAAGGTTTATCTATAGCCTAAGCTGGCCTGGAACTCACTAGACATCCCCAGACTCACACTTGTGGCAATCCTCCTGCCTTAGCCTCTCAAATACTGACTGGGATTGTAGGTGGGAGGCTCCACTCCAAGCTGCAGATTAAGTTTTTAAAATACGTAATTTGAGGTACCCATTTAAATCATCGCACCAACACCCCAAAACACCTAAAGAAATATCCAAGCCTTCATGGTTTCACCAAGAAATCTTACAGTATTTAAAAATTAAAGTCTAGTTTTGCATGATCTTTTCCAACATTTAGATTTAAAAAGGGCGAGTCTCAATTCATTGTGTGAATCAAGTTTTCCACCATTACAGTGTTTAATAAACTACAAGTAATTTGTAGATGTTCTTTCTCGAGTTGAGGAAGTTCCTTTGTGTTTCTGCTTTGGGGGCACTTTGCTTGTTTGTTTTAATAACAAGTGGACATTGAATGATGTCAAATATTAGTTCCATATCAAGTGAAAGCTGATAGTTTTTTTTTCTCGTTTTAGCTGATTAATACTGTGGATTAAGTTTTGCCTATTATGCCTACCGTGGGTCCCTGGGTCATAGTGTATTATTCATTTTTCATATTGCTGAAGGGTATTTGTCACACTTTAAGGATTTTTGCATCTGCACTCCTGAAAATATTTTTCTATCATTTTATGTCTTTGTAATATTTCTTATCTAGTTTTGATATTAGAGCAATACTTGCTTCACACAAGGAATTGAGATTTGTTCTTTTCTAATTTAATGTTTGGAAAAAATTGTGCAGAACTAGAATTGAGTTTTTAAACATTCAAGATTTCTCCAGTGAAACCATCTAGGCTTGATGATTTATGTTTTGGGAAATTTGAAATTGTATATTCAATTTCCTTGTGGGTTATGCACCCACTTAAATGAACTATTTCATACGTAGTAGTTGGTATATTTTGAGGAACCAGGGTGTTCCTCCAAGGTGATACATTTGTATGTATAGGGGTATGTCAATTTCCCTTTTCTGTTGAGGTCTGTAGTGTCTACAGTGTTCTCCTTTTTAAAATAATAATAATTCATATCTTCTGTTAGGATCCTGTACGTGCACAGCTTGGGGTCTTGCGTCATCAGCGGATGCTGGGGACTACGTACCTGCCTTAAAAAGCCAGACGTGGACCCCCACCCTCTCTCTCTCCTTTCTCTCTGTTCCCTCTCTGCTCCCTGTTCTCTGCTCTGTTCCTGCTATCTTTCTTTCTTTCCAGGCCTGGCTCTCCTCCCTCCTATCCCCTCCTTCCTTCTAATAAAGCTCTTTGTGACTCTGATAGTTGTGGCCATGGCCAGTGACTTTTCCCCTGGTAACCAGCGCCGCCACCAGTGCTGTCTACTTTTCAACTTCTCTCTTTGCTTTTCATCAGTCTTGACAGAAGTTTGCCTACTTAGTTGTTGTGTTTTTTGTTTTTTGTTTTTTGTTTTTGTTTTTGTTTTCTTGAGACAGGGTTTCTCTGTAACTTTGGAGCCTGTCCTGGACTAGCTCTATAGACCAGGCTAGTCTCGAACTCACAGAGATCCACTTGCCTCTGCCTTCTGAGTGCTGGGATTACAGGCGTGCGCCACCACCATCTGGCTACTTAGTTGTTTTAAAAGAATGATCTCTCTCTCTCTCTCATTTATATGTCCTATTGTTTTTGTGTTTCAATTAAAAAACAATTTATTCTTTTCTTTATTTTCTATTTTTTTTTAATTCAAAATGTATTTTTCTCTTCTGAGTTCTTGAGCATGGCATTTAGATCTTTTGGACCTTCCCCTTTCTCCTCTCACCCTGGCCTCTGTTATGTAGTCTAATTACACTGAGACGTCAGATATGATTGCAATTACAAATAGACATTTTATCATCTGTTGCTCATGTTTCATGTTATATTTGCTCACTAGTCTCCATTTATTTGTGTGTCAATCATTTTAGGCTATTATTTTAATTAAAATATTTTAAAGTATACATGTGCATGTATAAGCGCATGCATGCGTGTGCGTGTGCTTGTGTGTGTGTGTGTGTGTGTGTAAGCTTGTATGTGGAGGCCAGAGGACAACCTGTGGGAGTCTGTTTTCTCCTTCCACTATCTGGGTCCTGGATATTGAGCTCAGGCCGTCAGGCTTAGAAGCAAGTACTTTTGCCCACTGTTCCAGTGCTATTCTGTTGCTGTCACAGATACCAGGACCAAAAGCAACTCAGGGAGAGAGTGCTTTATTTGGGGTATACATCGGGTCACCATTGAGGGGAGTCTGGTCAGGAACTCAGGTAGGAACCAGCAGAAACCATGGAAACGCAGTCTGCTGCCCTTCTCCCCGGCTCGGGCTCAGTTAGCGTTCTGATAACCACAGGAACACCTGACTACGAGCGGTACTGCCCACGGTGGGCTGGGCCCTCCTGCATCAGTTCATAATCGAGATAATCCTCCACAGACGTGCCCACAGGCCGATCTGATGGGGCAGTTCTTCAGCTGAGGCTTTCACCTGGATGGCTCTAAGCTGTCAAGTTGACGACGGTTGAAGCTAGGCCGACCCCTGAGTTCCTCAAGCATGGTTTTCTTTAGTTCTTTGAACATTTGGCTGATCATTTCTTTGATGTCCTAGCTCTTAAATCCAATGCCCGGAACCATCAAAGATGGTTTTTTATGGCCTGTTGACTTTTTCTTTCCTGTTACTCCCCATGCTTTATAATTTCCATTGCCAGTGGGATAATAATGATAGTGTTAGTGATACTGAGGATAAGAGGGTATCCCCAGTGGGGTTCCAGCTTCTTGAGTCCTGCTACAAAGAATTCACCAGAGACATTTAGACAGTAGCAAGCAAAGTAAAAGAATTTAAAGAAAGATGAACTTCCAAAGAAGGAAGCAGGCTGAAGCAGGCTGGCTGGAGCAGGCTTGAGGATGCCATTTTACAAAGGACCCGGACTTTTCTCTGCATAATTTGTCTGTTGCATGTAGTTCTACACAGAACTTCATGTGATGCATGTCATATTATTGTCTTAACTCACCATTTGGGGTGAGGTTTAGTGGTGCTATGAGCTCTGGATTGTTTTCGGATACTCTGGAGTGCCTCTGCACCTGTGCCAGTTTGGGTTTGCTTCAGCTGGGGTATCCAGTGTTTCTCTCTGCCAGAGTGCTTTTTCCATATGCCAGTTTTGTAAGGCTTTGCATAAGGCCTTCTGGGCTTTGCTCTCTGCCTTGCTTGCCTGCCTCATTAGCATCTCTGGATTCTGATTGCATTCTCCCTGCCCAAAGGGTTGTCCTTGTTGATTTTGTTTGTTTACTTAAGAACTCACCTAGAGTAAATCTGAGTTTGTCCTATGGCCTATGGGATCAAATATCTCTGCCTTAGTTATTATTGATGTTCTGTTCTTTTTAAGGCTGACTTTCTAGGAGTCACCCTATATATTGGTCAGTGTTTCTAAATGATATGCTCAAATACAAAGATCCAGAAAGGCTTTTCCTTCTACTGACAGCCTGTGTGTACATTAGGTAATGTGGTTAAAGTTCAGGCTCTTCTCATTTGTCCCAGTTAATACGGATTCTCACACCTCTTGTGTTGTTAGGCAGGAATGAGTGGGTAGCTCAGGCTTGCTCCATGTATCTGAGGCTCTGTTTGGTCAGGGGTGTATGGACAGTGTTAAGCCCACATAGCCTCATTTCTTTCTAGATCTCTCTGCCAAGGCCCTTGCTAATCTCCACTTGACTTGTTCCATGTTGTTCCATGGGACTGTACCCTCAGTCTGCCCAGATGACTTTAGGGTTTTCCCTTTTACTTTTAACACAGCTCTTGTATTCTCCACACCTTCTCTGTCAACATAGCTGCTAGCTTTCACGGCCTGTCCCACATTCACAGAACTATCACACCAATGGCTTTTGAAATGTTCATGCTTCTTTCATATAATAAAAGGACACAGTGTTGACTGAGAGTATATGATTTTTAAGTTTCGTGTTTTCTAAGCTATCACGAGTGGAAGTAAACAGTAATCTTTTTATCATTCCAGATCTCGAGTTCCACCTATAAAGACAGGAATGAGGAATACAAACAGCAGTTCACACACCTGCCGGACTCAGAGAAGTTGATAGCAGGTACCCAGAGCTCTAGGTGCAGACGAGCACCACGAATGACAATCTGGAGAAAACTAGGGCTTTGTACTAGAGAGTGACTACCTGAAGGAAATGTAGTCCTTACAGTACTGTAAGGAAAGCAGTGTTTTACAGTTAGGCAAGCTTAAGCCAAGTGTAACCAGGGAGCATTGATTTCTGACCTGTGAGATGCTACGTTCTAAGAAGAAATGTGCTCTCATGGTTTCTCCTGATACTTCTATATATGGCTTTGTAAGGAACATTTAGTTTGATATTCATCGTATAGTAACTCTGTTGAGAAAAATATACTCTTCAACAAGTGTACTGATAGAGCAATTTAATAAGAATGTTCTAGGGATACATTTAGGAATAAGCCATCATTCATGTTATGGCTCGTGTAGAGTTTTTTTGCATGTAGTTGGCCTTTGAGTAGCAAATGTAGGCATTTTCATTAGCAAAATGCTTTATTATTTGTATTTGTGCATGTACATGCATAGATGTGGGTGCGGTGGCGTATAGGCGTGCATGTGTGTGGAGGCCAGTGTTGATTGTTGTCATATCAGTTTACCCTGTTTTGAGACTGGGTCTCTCTTTGAGCCTGCAGCTCACCGATTGGCTACATTCCTTCTGTCTTCTTCCCCAGTACTAAGATTCCAAACATACTACCACACTCAGCTTTAAATTTTATAAGTTTAACTGAATTTTATTTTTGTGTGCATAGGTGTTTGCCTGCATGTGTATCTTGTGCCTTGTGTGTGCAGTGCCTTATGAGGCCAGAAGAGGGCATTGTATCCCTTAGGACTGCAGTTACAGAGCGGTGTGGGCCACCATGTGGGTGCTGGGAATCAAACCTGGGTCCTCAGGAAGAGTAGCCAGTGCTCTTAACCCCAGAGACATGGCTCCAGATGCCACGTCTGGAATGTTATATGGCTTCTGGGGAATGAAATCAGGTCTGATGGACCTAGATTGGCCTCAAACTCAGTATGTATCTGAGGGTGGTTTTGAATGCCATACTTTCCACATGCTGTGATTACAGACAGTTGTCACTACACCCAGCAGACGTAATATACTCTTATGATAAAAATTTCAAATATGAAATTGAAGGAAAAGTGGTGGTGGGGTATGGAAGGATTTTAGAGGGGGCAGAGAGGTAACTCTTTCTGTTAAAATGGAATGTTAATTGTTAAAAACAATTACAACTCTTTTGCTATGTTACAAATGTTTCTTGCTGGCCTCCCACTTAAAACCAAATGCTTTTCATAGAAATAGTTCTCAAATGTATCCTGTTCACTCTGACCTTGTTTTATTTTGTTGAGACAGGGTGTTGCTATATACCCCTGGCTGGCCTGGAACAGCAGGAACTTGTAACCACCACCAAATACCATGTGACCACTGACAGTCATATAACCACCTTTACCTTCCAAGTACTAGGATTATAAGTGTGTTATCACCATGCATGGTGATTTGTACCTTTTTGAAAGATATTAATTTCTTAATTAATGGGTAGTGGAAAGTACTTGCTGTAAAACTGGAAAGATATCCAAGAAACTGCAGAGGAAAATAGTGACCTTTCTATCTGTATAATTTGGCTAGTATTTTTAGCTTTTATACAGTCAGTGTGTGTGTGTGTGTGTGTGTGTGTGTGTGTGTGTGTGTGTGTGTGTTTTCAAAAAGTTACATATTTGCATTTTTTTTCTGACAGGTATGGTAAACATGTTTAATGTAGACATTTTAGAAACTGATATAAAGGGGGGAGTGGCAGCTCCAGAAGCTTTTGGGATACTAGGATGGTTCTGCATGGTGTTTGGGTGGTGGCTACATGACTGTCATTGGTCGCATGGTATTTGGGTGGTGGCTACATGACTGTCATTGGTCACATGGTATTTGGGTGGTGGTTATATGACTGTTCATTGGTTACATATTATTTGGGTGGTGGTTGCATGATTTTTCATTGGTAACATGGTATTTGCTGGTGTTCACATGGCTGCTCAGTGGTCACATGGTATTTGCTGGTGTTCACATGGCTGCACAGTGGTCACATGGTATTTGGTGGTGGTTACATGACTGTCATTGGTCACATGGTATTTGGGTGGTGGTTATATGACTGTTCATTGGTTACATATTATTTGGGTGGTGGTTACATGATTTTTCATTGGTCACATGGTATTTGATGGTGATTACATGACTGTCAGTGGTCACATGGTATTTGCTGGTGTTCACATGGCTGCTCAGTGGTCACATGGTATTTGGTGGTGTTCACATAGCTGCTCAGTGGTCACATGGTATTTGGTGGTGGTTACATGACTGTCAGTGGTCACATCTTTGTTGAGGAACTTGGTTGTTTAAAATTTTTAATGATAACCAATGTATCAGGGTCATTGCAGAATAGAATGCTAACCATGACCACGAAACTAATTGAGACAGAAATGAGTGAAATGATTCCATCATGAGTGGGTTAGTATATATAGGTTGCCCTTTGATATGTCAGGAGATTGGATCAAGGAAGTCCCCATGGATACTCAAGCCCTTAAGTAAAATAGTATAGCATTTACATGAAACCCAAGCACATTCTTTTGTGTGCCTTAAATCCTCTCTGGATTGCTATTAACAGCTCACACAAAGTAAATGATATGTAAGTGGTTATTATATGTATTATTTAGAGAATAGTGCCCTGAAAAAAATTTGTGCATGTTCAGTACAGATGTAATTCTTTTAAAAAGAAATATTTAAACTCACCTTTTTGATATACTCTGAGGAGGTAGAACCCATGTCTATGGAGGGCTGACTCCAGCTGTCTATTCCCCATGTCTGTCTGTTAAGACTCTAGCAGCAGGGAATTTGTCTAGAGCCCATGTCTTGGTTTCTTGAACACCACTCTTCCTGAAGAAACTGCTGGAGCAGTGTGGTGGTTTGAGTAGAAGTGGCCTCCATAGACTCATGTGTTTGAATGCTTGGCCCATGGGGAGTGGCACTATTAGGAGGTGTGGCCTTGTTGGAGTAGGTGTGGCCTCTTTGGAAGAAGTGTGTCACTGTGGGGGCAGGCTTTGAGGTCTCATATGCTCAAGCTACACCCAGATCCAGTATACAGACTTCTTCTGCTGTCTTTGGATCAAGATGTAGAACTCTCAGCTCCTTCTTCAGCACCATGTTTGTCTGCATGCTACCATGTTTCTCCCCATGGTGATGATGGACTAAACCTCTGAAGCCAGCCCCAAAGAAGTATTTTCCTTTATAAGGGCCTGGTGTCTTTTCACAGCAATGAAACACTGACTAAGACAGATAGTAACAACTCAAGACCAGTGAGGATGGAGCATGTTATTGTTACAGTACCAACAGTGGACTAAGAAAGTGAAAACAGGCAATAACTTGAAACAGCTCCTGATGTTCAAAGTTAGAATATCTTAAGCAACAAAATAACAATGATCTGGGCTAACAATTCGAAGAATCAAATAAATATCCATGAGTCCATGTTGCTATGAATAAATGCTTGAATAATTAAACAATTATGGAGGAGCAACAGCCTTCCAGAATCCCAAGCATATTTAGGTAATTTAAATACTTGCTACAAATTTAAATTTCAGAAGTTTAGGGGCTAGAGAGACAGCACTGTTAGTGAAGTGTCTGCTGAACAAATTCAAGGACCTGAGTCTGGATCCTAGAACCCAAATAAAAGCCATATATGCTAATTGCTCTCCTGTGACCCCAGCACAGGGGAGGGGGTAATTACTCTGAGGTTTACATTAATTGTAAATGCTTGGCCAATAGCTCAGGCTTATTACTAACTAACTCTTACATTTAAGTTGATCCATATTCCTTATTTACCCTCTGCCACGTGACTGTGCTTTTATTAGCATGGTACATTCATCTTCTGCTCCCTCTGCATCTGCTGGCAACTCCTCAGACTTTGTGCTTCTCCATCCCATCATCCTTAGTTTGGCATCCCATCTATACTTCCTGCCTGGCTACTGGCCAGTCAGCATTTTATTAAACCAATTCAACTGACAAAACTTTACAATATACAAGAAGATTATTACACAGTACTCATGGCTGATTATCATAGAAAAATCAATGAACTTTATTTTGAGACTCTGTCTCAAAAAATGAGATGGCTCAGCATTTAAGAGCCTGAGTTCAATTCCCAGCGTCTACATTGCAACTCACAACTGTCTGTAACCCCAGTCCCAGGGGACCTGACACCCTCCTGCAGACATACATACAGGTAAAACACCAATGTACATAAAATAAAAATGGGGTCTGGAAATTAATCATTTGGATTTGGCAAGTTAGAGGTCACTAGTGACTGAAGAAGAGGCGGCATCAGCAGTAGCTGTGGTGTAGGGAACGAAGCACACACCTAAAGTCAAGGTCTCCTCAGCTCTTGTTCTCCATTACCTATGGAAAATACTTTAACTGACCCTGAACACTGATAAAACTAACTTAACCAATGCTAATCCCTGCCTAGCATCTGACTTCCTGAAGGATAAAGGACCAGCGTCACCAATGAAAACCTTTCTCAAATGTGTACATGCTAATTAACCAACATTTGGTGTTGAACACTGATAACCATATTTTAAGGGCTTATGGCCTCCTCTCACAGATGTAGTCCTTGTGATTAGATTGTTAGTCTATTTATCTCATGTGTAAGTGCAAAAATTACAGTAATTTCTAACTATCCTGTGAAAAAATTTCCCATCCACGTCTTACCTAGGCCCAGTCCTGCATAGTTGTAAAATCAAGTGCATTTACGATGGTATGACCATAGGCATCTTTGAAAATTTCCAACTGTCTGCCTTAGCATGGCTTTTTTTACTCTTAAGACTCATTTGGGCCTTCTCTTTTTCTTTACTAATCTTGATCAAAGAACTCTTTATTAAAATCTATAACTACATTTGAGCCAGTAATTCTACTTGTAGGAAAATGATACTATAGGGGCATGTCAATACCCTCAACGCTTCCAGCTAACCATGAGTGTAGCTAGACTGGAGTGAGGCTAGGACATGGAAAGGGGAGCCTTGGGTGAGATGATTAAAATACTGACAGTTGCCAGATGTGGTAGTATGCACCTTTAATCCTAGCATTTAGGAGGCAGAGGCTGGTGGATTTCTGTGAGTTTGAGGCCAGCTAGGGCAACACAGACTCAGTTTTAAAAAAGAAAACAAAAAGAATTGGGCATGTATAAAAATGTATTGAAACCTATGTTTTATTTGTATGTGTGTTTTACCTGTATGTATGTTACCATGTGTGTGTGCTTAGTGCCAGCAGAGTTCAGGAAGTAGCCTCAAATTCCCCCAAATTGGGGTTACAGATGATTGTGAATTGCTTTGTGGGTGCTGGGAACAGAACCTGGGTCCTCTGCAAGAACAGCAAATACTGTCAACCACTGAGTCATCTCTCCAGCCCTACATTCCTTAGGTTTTATTAGTCAGAAGTCTCTCCAATCTGCCCCGATGTTTTCATAGATACTGGTCATCAGTTTTGAAGTAACAGATGGCCCAAATTACACAGTGGAAAAACTCACATTTTCTTTCCCTTCCCCCCACCTCTTCTCTTTTTTCGATGATCTTAGCCTTGCGGTGATTTGGGTCTGAGCGGCAGGCTAGGCTGGTGTGAGGAAGACTGGATATGGGAAGAATATGAACTGTGTAGTCTATGGCTGTGAATGAAGATGAAGCAGCGGGGATGGCTTCCCTCTGGAGGTGTATACCTCTGTTTCCCCCAGAGCACTCATCCCTGTGTGTGGGAAGGTGGGAAGAAGCATGCTGATGGACCCATCTTGCAGGTCACTTTCTGTGCGGTGACAAAACACCCGAGATAATCAGCTTGGAAGAGAAAGGTAGACTGACCTTGGCTCACGGTTTCAAATGTTCCCATTCATGACCTGTGTTGCCATTGCTTTAGGGCTTGTGCTGAAGCCGTTAATTATTGCAGGGACTGTGTGGTGGAGCAGAAGTAGCCACTCCACAGTGACCCAATTTCCTCCCAATAGGCCCCCTAGTTCACAGGTTCCATCACCTCCAAGTAGTGCTGCAGGCTGGGAACAAAGCCTTCAACTCATGGCCTTTGGATGACATACGAGATTTCAAGTGCACTGTCCTCCCATCCTTGCCTGTCGAAAGGAGATTGCTACCCTGTGACACTAACACTCACACCAGAGGCTGCGCTCTTTTTATGTGGCCCCATAGTGTCTGTTTTTCTTATAGAAAAGCTGGGGGATCGGTGCTGCCAGTGTTTGGAGAGGAAGTGAGTGTGGCTAAGGCCAGCCTGAGGAGCCTGTCGTTCAGTTCCTGTGTGTCTGTCCCTGTTGCAAACCCACCTCTGTGCACACATAGGGAATGAGGACACCCTCTTCTGCAGCCTTCTGTACGTTTTGGAGTCAAGGCCCCCCATTCATTGGTTCACTTATTTTATACATGAGACTGCTTCCTTGCAGAACCCCTGCCAGGATTAACTAAGCCAGCTTCCTTGTTCACTTGCATATAATAACCCTGCCTCGATTCAGATGCATAAAATAAAAGAGTTGTCTCCAGGCTGCTGCTGGTGCATCTCCATCAGAGTGCATGACCCACCCAACCCCAGCTTTTCTTCATTTCCTGTTGCCCCAGTTAGGTCCATCTCCAAGGCTGTGAGAGGTCACAGCAAAAACCCATTTCTACAGCTTGAATAAAGTGGTACTTAAAAACATAGATCTAACCATGTTCCTTCCACTTAAAGCCCATGAGTTCTACAATGAACTGTGAGACCTTTTAGGGTCCATCTTCTCCAGCTTCTCCTGGTACCCTGTCCTTCCCCACCTGCTTTTTCTTTTGAGGCAGAGTCTACTTATATATCCCTGGCTGGCCCAGAACACACAGGGATCTGTCTGCCCTGCCTCCTGAGCTGGGATTAAAGTATGTGTAACTCTACCCAGCTGGTCTCTCTTAGCTCTCAAATGTGCTATGTGTTTTCCTACCACGAGGCCTTTGCATGTACTGGTCCATCATAATTGTGTCAACTTTTTTACTCACCTTTGGATTTTTTTGGTTTTGTTTTTTGAGATAGGGTTTCTCTGTGTAGCCCTGGCTGTTCTGGAACACTTTCTGTAGACCAGACTGGCCTGGTCAAACTCAGAGATCTACCTGCCTCTACCTCCTGAGGGCTGAGATTAAAGGTATGCGCCACCACCTCCCCTAATCTTTGAATTATTTTTAAAAGAATACTTTACTCAGGGAAGTCATTCCTGATAATGTTCTCTCTATACCCTCCCCCTTACTCTTACTATGTTGTCTTTTTCCCTGCGCTTTGGTCCACATCTCAGTTGAGTTTGTATTTGTTGATGGTTGATCTTCATTGTCAACCTGATTGGATTTGGAATCTCCTAGGAGATACACCTCTGGGTGTGTCTGTAAGCGAATTTCCAGGAGCTTTCACTGCGGGTGGAAACCCCTGAATGTGGGTCACACCACCTCGTGAGCTGAGTCCTGCCTGTACTAAATAAGGAGGGAAAGCAGGGGCGGGCGGCGGGGGCGGGGGGGGCGGGGAGCAGCTAAGTGCTGGCATTCCCCTTTCTCTGCTTTTTATCACTGACAAGTCTGCTCCACTACCTGCCTTCCTCACCACGAGGGACTGCTTTCCTGAACCGTGTTCATTACTTTTCCTGTTGCTGTGGTAAAATGTCCTGACAAAAGCAACTTGGAGGAGAACGGCTTCATTTTGGCTCACAGTCCATGACGGTGAGGAAGTGTGGTGATATTTTATTTGTATGTTAATAAATAAAGTTTGCCTGGAGATCAGAGGAAATAACAAGCCATTAAGTAAACACAACAGTCAGGCAGTGGTAGCACACCTCCTTAATCCAATCACTTGGCAGGCAAGGTCTGTGAGTTCAAGATCACACTAGGGAACAGAGCCAAGTGTGGTGACACACGCCTTTAATCCCCAGTACCAACCATAGAGACCTGGAGGTCTATACAGACAGGCAGTGACAAGGAAGTGAGGTAGCTGGGTTAAGAGCCAGTGAGAGGGCAGAACAGCAAGGCAATAAGGTGCACATTAGACAGGAAGTAGCTCACTTTTGGTAGCTGCAGAGCTGCAGAGGTAAGGTTGGTGGCTATTCCTATTTCCCTGATCTCTCAGGCTTTCACCCCTATATTTGGCTCCATGTTTTTTATTTAATAAGACCATTTAGAAATTTGTCTACAAGGAAGTCATGGCAGCAGGCGTTTGAGGCGGCTTGTTACATTGCACTAACCGACAGAAAGCAGCAAGTTTTCTCCATTTCATGTAGTCTGGGACCCCAGCTCATGGAATGGTACTGCCCACATTCATCCTTGGTGAGTCTTACTTCCTCAATTAATCTGATTGAGACTGTCCCTCATAGGCATGGCCAGAGGCATATCTCCTGGATTATGCCAGATTCTAGCAGGCAGACAATATTAACCATCACACCTACCTTTCGTTTACAAAGTTCCATGAGGGTAAGCAATATTTCTGGTGCACTTAGTGCTTAACAGAATAGCTAGCAGAGAATATATGAATGAATGGATGGATGAATGAATGAATGAATGAATGAACATTGATGTCTTTCCACAAGCTGAAGTAGTAGTATAAGGTTTACTCAGTTGTCAGATTTTTGTGAATAACCTTCTCATTTTTGTCTGCATAGATTATGCTTGTGCCCTTCAGAGGGATATTTTGCTTCAGGGGCGGCTGTACCTTTCAGAAAACTGGCTTTGTTTCTATAGCAACATCTTCAGATGGGAAACTACGGTAAGACATTTTGCATTTGATTTGTTGATACAAATAATTGCATAGTCAGAAATGTACACAATACTCTTAAAAGCAGTGTGCTGAGGATGATTCAAAAGTAAAATGGTATGTATTTGTGTATCTATGTTTATGTAAGTATAATGTATTTATACGTGCTTAAATGTGTAATGTATTTTTCTAATTTCAATACATCAGGCCCTGTTTGTACTTAGTACAGTTCAGCTGGAAGGGCTTGACTGCCAAAACCATGGTCACTTGACAGACTGTCTACATTGTTCTCCGAGTTTAAATGTGGAGCCTGAACTCCCACGTGTCTTTCACACCCAGTCCTAATGTTAGATCCTGGGACTGACGGGCAGAACGCTGAAGGGAACACATCTGAACGCTGACCTCTTTTTGCACAGAGAACACAGCCTGTGCTTGTCAACTCCTAAAGCAGGCCTTTCAGCCAAATACTCTGGATTAGACTAATGTAACACTTGGTGTTTAGGGTTGTATATGCTTCTGAAAATACAAATTTCAGTTTTTAAAAAGTATTTTTTTTCTGTGTGTGTGTTTAGATTTCTATTGCTTTAAAGAATATAACCTTTATGACCAAGGAGAAAACTGCTCGACTCATCCCAAATGCTATCCAGATCATCACTGAGGGCGAAAAGGTGAGGGACTTGTCTGTCTTAGCCATATTAGTAGCAGGGAGAAACTGTCTCACACTGGTAGCACCGGGGTGTAGGTAGTTCTTGAAGCTACAGTGTCTTGTGGAGACATAGGATATCAGTAACAGATTCTTGGATGTTTAAATGGTTAGTATTTGCAGAGGAGAAAGAGAGCAGCATGGAGGTGGGAAAGGACAGTGGGAGGTGACTAAGACAAAAGTAATTACATATGTATAAAGATGTCACAATTAAATCCATTACTTTGTATGCTGATTAAAATAAATAAGGAAATCCAAAAGAGACAGTAGTAATCACTAGGTCACATGTTATGTATGCAACAATGTCTGCAGATTGCTAGGATGGATCCTATACAAAGGCTATCTATCTATCGATAGCAAGGCATAGTGGCGCACGTCTTTAGTCCCAGCACTCAGGGGGCAGAGGTAGGAGGATCTCTGAGTTCAAGGCCAGCCTGGTCTGCAGAGTGAGTTCCAGAACAGCCAGGCTGTTATACAAAGAAAACCTGTCTTGACATGCTCACCCCCCCCCGCCACATATATATGTCTCGGCTTAATAAATTGAAAAATCTGTCTGTGAAAACATTAATACCCAAATCATGTGAAATTTTTTTAATCACTCCAGCATAGAACTAGCCTCCTCCTCCCTGTAGAAAAGCTCTATGATAGGCGGTCACTGACTAGGCCAATGGAAGCCAAGACCCACTGGGAGGCTCCATTCAAGAATGCCTCTTGCTACACTTTCTCATTGAAGTCAACTTTAAATATGACTTCACAAAAACAGCTAAATGTAGAGAAAGATATAGGGCTGAAAACAGACACAGAATTACAGATAGAGCATTCTACTGTTTTCTATAACAACAGAAGACTCGGAGTTTAACTTGAACGTTTTATGTGCAGAGAGCCAATATTTTTGGAGTTTTTTAACATTTGAAAAAGTTGCATAACTTAAAATTCATATCATTAATATATACATTTCTGAAATCTACTTGTATTCTTAGTTTATATGAGGCTCAATTGACAGGCATCATATTGCAAAGTTCAGAATAAAATACTTTCATTTTTCTGTACATTTATTTAGATTAATTTGAGAAAATTATTATGAACATAAACAGCTGCCTAGTTTTAGCCCATTTCCCAAAAACCAGTGTGTTTGAAACTTATGTTTAGTATGCTATTGTTATAGGGTAGGGCTTATAAAGGAATCTCATTTATGCAGCAATTATTTATTTTTCTTTTAACACAAAGATAAATGAAAACAGTGTGGGGAGTTGGTAGCTGTTGGCTCTGGTCAACAGGACCCCACACACCTTCATGACAGAACTGTCATGTGCATGTATAAACCCTTTCCTCCCCAAGTTGCTTTGGTCATGGTGTCTTATCACAGTGGTAGAAAATCTAAGATGCTAAGTGCATTTTGTTTAGCCAGTGTGTCTGTCCCCTTCATTTCCATGGTGCTTAATTTGTCCACTTATTTGTTTTTGTAGTTTTTCTTTACGTCTTTTGGTGCCAGAGACAGAAGTTACCTGAGCATATTTAGGTTGTGGCAGAATGTGTTATTAGATAAGGTAAGTGTTCGTCCCAGAGGCATGCCGAAGAAGGCACAGTAGGGGCTAGTGTGGACCTACATAGAATTTGGGCAGAGCCTTTCTTGTTTTCAGGAATCTAATTCTGATGACAATTCAACAATAGAAATTCTTTGTTGTTGTTTTTATTTTATTTTTCTGAGACAGGGTTTCTCTGTTTAACAGCCCTAGCTGTCTTAGCTCTGTAGACCAGGCTGTCCTCGAACTCACAGAGATCTGCCTGCCTCTGCCTCTTGAGTGCTGGAATAAAAGGCATGTACCACCACCACCTCACTAATACTTCAAATTTTTTAAAGCAAAAGATCTATAGTTATTTTTGTGTTATTTCTTAAATTAAAAAAAAATTGAAGAATTGGGCCGTGATAGCATATGTCTTCAATTCCAACACTCAGGAGGCAGAGGCAGGAGGATCTCTGTGAGTTTGAGGTCTACAGATTGAGTTCCAGGGCAGCCAGAGCTACACAGTGAGACTCAATCAAAAAAATCCTACCCCTCGGCCAATAAAAAGAAAAGAAAAGAAAGGAAGAAAATTTAAAAACTTAAGAACTGGGCACTTGCCACCAAGCCTGATGACCTGAATTATAAAACAAATAAATAAGTGTAATAAAAATGTAAATTAACAAGTTTTTATTAAAGAAGGTTTTTGTGGTGGGTGCATGCATCTAAGCTAGTGGAGATGCGAATGTGTGCAGAGGCCTGAGGGGGACATCCGATGTCTTCCTTGGCCACTTTCCACCTAACTGCTTTCCACCAGCAAGTGCAGGAGCTGTCTGCCTCCATCTTCCAGGGCTGGAGCTGTAGGTATGTGGTGCAGTACTTTCTGGCATTTTATAAGGGTGTTTGGGATTCAAACTTTGGTTCTCATACTTGTCCAGCAAGCATTTCCTGAGCCAATGCCCCAGCCCCATTAAATGTTGTTGTTCTGGTGGTTGAATCCAGAGACTCCTGCATGTACCGCTGAGCCTGATCCTCACCTACTGTGGTTATGTTACTGTGCTAATTATAATTCCTGGGCTACTGACCAAGGAAAAAAAAGATAGTAGAAGAAAAATTAATGGAAGTAAAATGATAACTAGAAAATAAATACGTATTTAACACGTAAGAAGCCAGTATTGGAAACATAAAGGTACACACACATTTGATAAATAAAGTGCACTTAGTAGCTTAGGCTTTCTATCACTGTGATAAAACACCATGACTGAAGTAACTTGGGGAATAAAGGGTTTATTCAGCTCAGGCTTCCATATCACATCCATCATCAAAGGAAATCAGGACAGGAACTCAAACAGGGCAGGAACCTGGAGACAGGAACTGACGCAGAGGCCATAGAGGGGTGCTGCTTACTGGCTTGCTCCTCACAGCTTGCTCAGCCTGCTTCCTTATAGAACCCAGGACCACCAGCCCAGGCCATTGATGACTAATTAAGAAAATGCCTTACAGGATCTTATGAAGACATTTTCTCAATCAAGGCTCCTCCTCTCTGATGACTCTAGTTTGTGTTTTGACATAAAATGGCCAGTACTTTTCCTAAAATGATCTTTTACTAGATATTACTTAAATCCTCATATAACTGTAAAGGAGCCGACAGTGCAATCAAGATCCAAAAACTGATGGAATAAAAAATATACAATCCAACTATATGTGATGTTTGAGACAGAATAGAGTCAAAGAACAAACACCTTGAAAGGGAAAGAAGGAAATAATACTACACGCAAACAGGGAACAGTATTGACAGGGATGCCTGGCTAGGCAGTCTTTAAATTAATGTGGGCAGACAAGGAGTGTATTTGTATTGGTAAAAGGGCCAAATTGCCTGGAATTCATAAAAGGTTTAAGTGCATATGTACCTAGTAACAGAGCTCTAAAGTATATAAAGAGAAAATGAGCAAAATTGGAGAGAGAAATGAACAATTTAGCAGTAAAAGCTGAATTCAAAAACCCCCACTTTCTTTTCTTTCTTTTTCTTTTTCTTTTTCTTTTTTTTTTTTTTTGGTGTTTCAAGACAGGGTTTCTCTGTGTAGCTTTGCACCTTTCCTGAATCTCGCTCTGTAGCCCATGCTGGCCTCGAACTCACAAAGATCCGCTTGCCTCTGCCTCCCGAGTGCTGGGATTAAAGGTGTGCGCCACCACCACCCAGCAAAACCCCACTTTCAATGATGGGAACAACTGGACAGAGTTCCACAGAGTAAACAGAAGAATACCACCACAAACTAACCAGGACCAAAGGGTATCTATAGAATGCTTTATACATTCTTCTCAAGGGCATGTGGATACTCTCCAGAACAGACCATAATACTAGATTATAAAACAAGTCTCAATGCATTCAAAGGGATTAAAATAATGCGAAATATATTCTCTGATCACAGTGGAGTGAAATTAGGAACCAGAGGTTCACTAGAAAGTAAAAGTTAAATAGAACATTCCTAAAGAGCCATTGGGGAAAAGAAGAAATCACAAGGGAATTTTTTTTAAAAATCCTTTCACAAGCTAAATGAAAACAAAACCACACCAAATCTCATGGGATACAGCTAAAGCAGCATTTAGAAGGGAAACGATAACTGTAAACACTTGTTACATATTTAAAAGGCTGATCTTGAATCAGTAGCCTACCTTTTGGATTTATGAAACTAGAAAAAAGAGAGCAAATTTACTCCATATAAGCAGAACCAAAGAAATATAAACATTGGAGCAGAAATGAATGAAACAGAGAATAGCAAAATGGGTATGTAGAATGAAAGGTTGTTTGGGAAAACAAATTAAAAATCAACAAACTTTACTTAGATCTATCAAAAGTAAGGGAGAGGGGATGAAGTGGTGAGCATGCCTACGATTTTGACACTGAGGATGCTGGAGCAGATTGGAGAGTTCAAGGCCAGCCTGGGGTGTGTTAGGAAGACCCTGTCTCAACAAAGCAAAGAAAGAGGAAGAAAGGAACAAAAAACCAGAGCTAAGACTGAAGTGACTGAACTTACAAGTCAAACACCGTTTTAAAGACTTAACATTTACTGTTTATTTATTGTACCCGTGTGTGTGTGTGTGTGTGTGTGTGTGTGTGTGTGTGTGTGTGTGTGTGATGACATCTGTATTCTTTGTTCACATGTGTGGAGGACTACCATCTTCATGTATTACTTGAGTTTGTCAAACCTTTTGATCATTGCATTGCCTTTAGCACTAACATGTAATGCTATTTTAAGTAGGCATCAACTCTTACTTAATAATCAGTGGCCATCTCTGCTCTGTAATGAAACAAGAAACAATGTCGAAACACATATTTAAATTCTTCCTAAAACTTTTCTAAGTGGAATCTTTTAAAAATATTATTTTAAGTGTATGGGTGTTTTGCCTGCACATATGTCTGTGCACCACATGCATGCCTGGTGTCCTTGGAGGTCAGAAGAGGGCATCTGATCTCCTGGAACTGGAGTTACAGATGGTTGTGAGCCACCATGTGCATGTTGGGAATTAAACCTGGGTCCTCTGTAAGAACAGCCAATGCTCTTAACTGCTGAGCCATCTCTCTAGCCCCTAGCATATCTCTCTCTCTCTCTCTCTCTCTCTCTCTCTCTCTCTCTCTCTCTCTCTCTTTGTTGTGTTTTTTGTTTTTGTTTTTGTTTTTGTTTTTGAGACAGGGTTTGGAGGCTGTCCTGGAACTTGCTTTGTAGACCAGGCTGGCCTCAAACTCACAGAGCTCCACCTGCCTCTGCCTCCCGAGTGCTGGGATTACAGGTGGGCGCCACCACTGCCTGGCTCTCTCTCTCTCTCTCTTTTTTTTTTTAAGTTTATTTTCTTAACATTTATGTGTGTACATGTGTGAGTCTGCATGAATGTGTGTGCAGCATTAGTGTGCAGGAACTTGTGGGGACCAGAAGAGGGCATCAGATCCCCTGGAAATGGAGGTGCAGGTAGTTGCAGACTACCACTGGGAGATGGAAACTGAATCCAGGAACTCCAAAAGAGCAGTGAGGTGTGCCTAACCACTGAGGCATCTTTCCAACTCCCAGAATCTTAAAGCCTGGAACTTCCCTAGAATAGAAACTACAGTAGGACTAGGGAGATGGCTCCATGGGTAACATACTCGCTATGTAAGCATGAGACCTACATTTGGACCCTCAGCACCCAGATGAAAACAGGTGTACAGTGCACACCTAGGATCCCATTGCTAAGGAGGCAGAGACAGGGGCACCGTAGGACTTGCTGGTCAGAGACAGCCTTGCTGAGCCAGTGAGCTCCAGGTTCAATGAGAGACTCTGTCTTTAAAAAAATGGTGAAAAAGTCATTGAGAAAGACATCCCAATGTCAACAGCTGTCCTGCAGATGAGCCTGCAACAGACAAGCTCACATGTGTGTACACATGAATAACACACACACACACACACACACACACACACACACACACACAAAGGCAGGGCTGAAGATACTGCTAAGGGCTTGGAGTACCTAGCTTTTGCAAGGCCTAGGTTTGATCTGGGCACTGAGGGAGGGAAGCATTGAGAGGACAGAGAGAACAAAGTAGAAAAGCAGAAAGCTACCTTCCTGTGTTCCTTTAGTGAACTTTGAAGAACAATAATACAAACATACTAATGCAATAATGCTAACTACCACTTATGAAGTTAATAGGTGCTAGGCACAATGCTAGGTAACTGGTATAGTGTTGATAGTCTATAATTTTACAAGCTCCATTTGAGTTCTAGAACCTTCCCTGCATTCTTTCCTGTTTTTAGACAGGGTACTGCTATGTAGCCCAGGCTGGCTTTGAACTTGGGTAGCCCAGACTAACCTTGAAACTGTCATCCTTCTGCCTCTGTTTCCTCATATGGAGTTATGGTCATCTATTACCATGAAAGGAGGGGTTGGTTAGTTATTGTCAACTTGATTAACCTAGACATATCTGGGAAGAGGGAATCTTAATTGAGAAAATGCCTCCACTAGGTTGTCCTAAAGGTGTTGTTGGTTGGTCTTTGGTCTTTTGCTCTTTTTTTTGGGGGGGGGGGGGGGGCTGCCACTCAGCTCCCAAATAAATCACACATGGAGTCTTATTCTTAATTATGAATGCCCAGCCTTAGCTTGGCTTAGTTTCTAGCCAGCTTTTCTTAACTTATCCTGACTACCTTTTGCCTCTGGGCTTTTCCCGTTCTCTTACTTCTGTACATCTTACTCTTACTCTGTGGCTTGCTGGTTGTGCAGCTGGGTGACTGACCCCTGATGTCCTCCCCTTCTCTGGCTCCTTCTCCTCAATCCTTTCTCCTTTTATACCTATCTCTCTGCCTGCCAGCCCCACCTATGCTTTCTTCTGCCTTGCTATTGGCTGTTCTGTTCTTTATTAGACCATCAGGTGTTTTACACAGGCACAGTAACACAGCTTCACAGAGTTAAACAAATGCAACATAAACAAAAGTAACACATCTTAAAATATTCTACTACATAAATGCAAGTATGTGGGGTGAGGGCGGTTCTTGATTAAGGATTGATTTGGGAGAACCTAGCTCTCTGGGGACAGTGCCATCCCTGGGCAGGTGGTCCTTGGGTGTGTAAGAAAGAAAACTGAGGGCTGGAGAGATGGCTCAGAGGTTAAGAGCACTGACTGCTCTTCCAGAGGTCCTGAGTTCAATTCCCAGCAACCACATGGTGGCTCACAACCATCTGTAGTGAGATCTGGTGTCCTCTTCTGACCTGTAGTCATATGTGCTGTATAAGAAAGAGAAAGAAAGAAAGAAAGAAAGGAAGAGAAAGAAAGAAAGAAAGAAAGGAAGAGAAAGAGAGAAAGAAAGAAAGAAAGAAAGGAAGAGAAAGAGAGAAAGAAAGAAAGAAAGGAAGAGAAAGAGAGAAAGAAAGAAAGAAAGGAAGAGAAAGAAAGAAAGAAAGGAAGAGAAAGAGAGAAAGAAAGAAAGGAAGAGAAAGAGAGAGAGAAAGAAAGAAAGAAAGGAAGAGAAAGAGAGAAAGAAAGAGAGAGAAAGGAAGAGAAAGAGAGGAAGGAAGAGAAAGAAAGGAAGGAAGAGAAAGAAAGGAAGGAAGAGAAGGAAGAGAAGGAAGAGAAAGAAAGAAAGAAAGGAAGAGAAAGAAAGAAAGAAAGGAAGAGAAAGAAAGAAAGAAAGAAAGAAAGAGAAAGAAAGAAAGAAAGAAAGGAAGAGAAAGAAAGAAAGGAAGGAAGGAAGAAAGAAAGAAAGAAAGAAAGAAAAAGAGGGAAGGAAACTGAGCAGGCTGGTGGGAGCAAGCCAGTAAGCAGGGTTCCTCCATGGTCTCTGCTTCCAGGTTCCCCTGTTAAGTTTCTGCCCTGACTGACCTCATGATTTGGTCATGGTCATTATCACAGCAATAGAAACCCTAACTAAAACATTGGACTTGCTTTCAGTTTTTGTTTATTTTTGTTTTCAGATTGATAAAAGGCATATTAGTTAGATTTATTTTCTTTTGATTGACATAGGGACTTACTATGTAGGCTTGTCTGGCTTGGATCTCACTCTGTAGACCAGGCTGGCCTAGAATTCACAGAGATACTCCTACCTCTGCCTCCCAAGTGCTGATAATGAAGGTGTGTGCTATGACACCTGGTTCTTGATTTCTTGATCTTGAGTGATATTCTAAAAAAAAAAAAAAAAAAAAAGAAAAAGAAACTAAGGAAAATCTCTAAATATAAATACATAAATTGTGTTTACTTCTTGAATGAGAAAACTGTAAAAACAAATTGATTTAGAAGGAAGATTTTGTTTGTTTGTTTTTGTCACGTTTTGTGTTTTAAGACAGGGTCTGTCTACATAGCCCCCCTGGCTGTCCTGGAACTCACTATACAGACAAGGCTGTCCTCAAACTCACAGAGATCCATCTGCCTCTGCCTCCTTACCTGATTTAAAGAAATGTTTTTATTTGACCAAATTATGTTTGAGCCACATGTTTTTGCATTTGTTTCATTTATTTTTGCAGTAAAATCTACAGAAAAGGGAAAGAGTTAGACTGTTACTAGTGTCTTTGAAAAAGAATGTTTATGGAGCTGGGGGTGTTAGTTCAGTTAGTAGAATGCTTGCCTAGTGTGCACAAGGTACTGAGTCCCTGTAATCCCAGCACTGGGGCACATGTAAATAGGAGTTCATGGTCATCCTAAGCAACACAGAAAATTCTAGATCTACCTGGGGTACATGAGATCTCCTTGAAAGAAAGAAGAAAAATGTTTTTAATAGAACTATTTTCTTTTCCAGCTCAAGACTTGGTACACTCTGTCTGAAAGGATGATATATTTCCAATATTAACTCATGATAGGGGTCTTCAGTGTCTAGATATGTGTTTATCTGTCAACCTGCTCATTTTTGAAGTTTTCAGTTTCTACAACCTTTGCCCTGCTTAGCAAGAGCACACTGAGTTCCTAGGACTTAGGGGCCAGATGATGGTAGCAACACCAGTTTGTGATACAATCGGTGCTTTCTCAGGCTTTTGCCATGAACCGTGCAACCATAGTTCAAGATAAGGTCCAGGCTCTTCCCCACCCCATCTTCAGCTCATTTCCCTATGTAAACCAGTGCACCTCCTTTACCGGAGCCAGATGGCCACTCCTGTCTCTTGTGCTTTTTTGATTTGATTTTTGAGAAAGTGGCTCACCTTATAGACCACGTTGGTCTTGAACTTGTAGTCCTCCTGCCTTTGCCTCCCAAATGCCACCATGCCCAGTTGATTTACATTTTTAAATGGCTAAACACACACACACACACACACACACACACACACACACACACACACACCACAAAAGAATAACACTTCTTGATACTTGTCAATCATATGAAATGCTATGTTCGGTACCCATGAATAAAGTTTTATTGGAACGCAGCCATTTTCATTTGTTTGTGTTTTCACATGACACCAGCAGAGTCGAGCGTTTGCAACAGAGACCATATGGCTCACCAAGCGTATATTTACTATATGGCCCTTTCCAGACAGTTTGTCCAACCCTCAACAATACTACAGCCAAAGTTGTGCTTTTAAAGTATGTGCCTGAGACTGGCTTGTTTCTTGTTACTTTTATTTTATTTTGTGGTAATGGGGGACTTATTCTAGCTTCTTGTTTAGCTATTGCCCCAAAAGTTTACCTCGGGACTGCATAATCTGGGCCCAGCCCACCTCTCCCAGTTATGGCTCAGATGTTTCAACATCTTCTCTTAAATGTCCTACTTTTTTTGAGTGTGCAATAGTCTTCAAACACGCTCCTCCTAAAACTTGTGCTCTCTAATTTCCACCCCTTGTCCCACGTCTCCTCAGTAAATCTGAAGTAGCCGTCATCTTTCTTTCCATCTTGCATTTTTCCCTTACAACACTCAGTGCAGTGACAACTCTTGGTTTCGGTTTTTTTTTTTTTCTCGTTCTCCTTGCTTGGGCTATAAACACCGTGAGGGCAAAGGCCACGTCTATCTTGTTCACTGTCATACATGCAGTGACAAAGCTCAGTGTTACCACACAGCTGGTGACATCCATCTCCACTTACTCCACACAGTCTCCACCTGTCAGGCCTAGGTATCGGGTCAGAGTCCACATCAACTGGGTCTCCTTCCTCTCTACAGTATGCCAGTTTGGGTAATAAGGTGTATGTGACATGTATCAGATATTCATTAAATATATTCTAAGGGTCTCAATTTATCAAAATTGTAAGGATTTAGCATCTAAATAAGAAGTAGCCCCAATTAACAAAATATTGCAATTCTTTTTGTTCAAGGGAAAAGCCAAAGATGGAGAAAAAAAATTGTTTCAGAACCATTCAAGGTTCAACCTAAATTAAGTATATATTGAATTGATTCCTTCCTTTTCTTCTTGTTTCATTTTGAGATGGCACTTTAATTACAATATTTCCCCCTTCCCTGTCCTCCCTCCAAGTCCTCCCACAGAACCCTCTCAGCTCTCCTTCATGGACGGCGTCATTATTCATCAATTGTTATAGTACACATGTATGGATTCGTACATACGCATAAAGTCCCATATATAACCTGTTGAGTCCGTACAGTATTATGTGTATGTGTGATTTCAGGGTTGGCCATCTGACATTGGACGACTAGTGTGTCCTTCCCTCTCTCCCCACTTTACTCAGCTGCCTGTCTTTCTTTGTGTAGGGTTGTGGCCTCATGGGCTCTCCTCCTAACAGTCTGGCGTGCTCATTGGTGTCATGCTTGGTCAGCTCACGTTTGGGCTGTCATGTTGGTGAGACTTTACCGGTATGGCTTCCTACATAATTAGGAGACATAGTCGCCCAGCAAACTCCCTGATGCTCTGGCTCCTTCCATCTCTCTGCTCCTTCTGCACTGTCCTCTGAGCCTTAGATGGGAGTGTTTTGTAGCTGTAGCCATTGGGACTGAGCTCCACAACTCTGCACATTGGTGGGTTGTGGTTTTCTGTAGTGATTTCCACCTGGTGCAAAGAGAAGTTTTCTTGATGAGGAGTGAAGGCTACACTTACAGTTTCAGAGGCTTAGTCCATCCCATCATGGCGGGGAACTTGGAAAGCAGGAAGGCATGGTCCTGTGCTAAGAACTTGACATCCGGATCTACAGGCAGCAGGAGAACGTTTAGTTCATTTTTGACCTTCTAATTATACAGGAAAATTATTTGAAAAATAATGTATAAAGAAACTCTATTTTTTATTTTTATTTATTTTGGTTTTTCGAGACAGGGTTTCTCTGTATAGCTTTGTGCCTTTCCTGGAACTCACTGTAACCCAGGCTGGCCTCGAACTCACAGAGACCAGCCTGCCTCTGCCTGGGCTGAGTGCTGGGATTAAAGGCATGCACCACCACTGCTAGGCTTAGAAACTCTATTTTTTTTAATAACTGAATTAATAAAACAGGGGCATATATATGTATAAACGTACACATATGGCTATCAGTAATAACAAGGGTTAAAAATCAAAAGGTTCTTGTTGTTAAAGCTCAGTTGAATTTTTATAGTATTATGTTATTTTGTCTTTGGATTTAGGATTATTATTGTATAGGCTGGATCCACACATACTCAAGCTTTCTTTTAAACTATCTTTCTTTCTCTGTGTATGTGGGCTCCAGGAAGCCAGCTCTCCTTAGAATGTAAGAGTGCTTGAGCTGGAGAGAGGTCTCAGTGGGTAAAGTGCTTTGCTACTGCACTTTAGTGAGTGCCTGAAGATCTGAGTTTGCATCCTCAGAGCTCACTAAAGGAGGACACAGAAGTGTGTGTCTAGGACACAGTAGCACATACCTGTAATCCCATGATGCCTTTCACAATACTTTCCAGTATAAAGACAGGGGAATTCCTGAAAGCTTGCAGGCCGGCATATGGATCAGGCAACAGGAGACCCTGCCTCAAACAGAGTGTAAGACAAGGTCTCACACCTGAGATTGCCTTCTGACCTCTACACACACACACACACACACACACACACACACACACACACACCCCCCTGAACACACATATCACACATAAAAAAGATTAAAAAAGTTAAAAGTGCATTCTGAGAGTGAATTTTTAGGTCCAGTACCTAACTGAGCAGAAATCTATGCTCATGTTCAAGTTTAAGGCTTAGACAGCATGACTTTCAGCACCATTGCCAATGGCCGAAGGTAGGGCATGTTCTCACATTGAGGCTCCAAGTGGTGAGGGGAGCTGTTTAAACAGAGACAGTGTGCCCTCCCTGAGTTCTGATTTGTCACTCCAGATTCCGTTCTGAGACTCACTAACTAGAATGGTGATAGAAATGAGTCTTATTTGTCAAGTGTGTTGGGAAAGAAGAGAGTTTAAAAAAACCGACTAAATGCATTACCATGTATACACAGAGATAGAAATGTCTGGCATGGTGGTGCATGCTTTTAATCCCAGCATTTAGGAAGCAGACGCAGGAGGATCTCTGAGTTAGAGGCCAGCCTGCTGTAAATATTATTTTAAGGTATGTTACGTTTGTTTATGCTGTGGAATATTTGTTTAATGATGCAAAGATGTGCTGCATTCTTCTATGTTGTATTTAATCTAACTCTGTGAAGCAGTGTTACTTTGCCTGTCTAAAACACATGATTGGTCTAATAAAGAGCTGAACGGCCAATAGCAAGGTAGGAGAAAGGATAGGCCAGGCTAGTAGGCAGAGACAATAATAGAAGGAGAAATATGGGAGGAAGAGAAGAGAGATCAAGGAGCAAGAGAAGGAGGAGGACACAAGGAGCCAGCCACCGAGCTACACAGCCAGCCACATAGTAAGAAAGAAAGATATACAGTCATAGAAAAAGGTAAAAGCCCAGAGGCAAAAGGTAGATGGGTTAATTTAGGTTAAGGAAAGCTGGCAAGAAACAAGCCCAAGCTAAGGCTGGGTTTTTATAATTAAGAATAAGCCTCTGTATGTGATTTATTTGGGAGCTGGATGGTGGGCCCCCAAAAGACCACAGAGCAAAGATCCAAAAAGAATAAAAAACAACCAATAATACCAGCCTGGTCTACAAAGGACAGCCAGAGTTACACAGAGAAACCCTGTCTCGACAAACCAAAAGAAAATAAATTGCTAACTCAATAAGTAAAATAAGAATAAAATAATAAAAAATAAAGAACATGTCAGCCTGATAGAGGCTTTGTTAGACAAAGGCCAAGAATATAGGACAGAAAAGCAGGGTTCAGAGGCAGACTTTGATCAGTACAGAAATGTAAGGAGAGACAGAGATGAACTATCAGCAAGTCATTCCTGAAAGCCAGCTCCCTTTGCTCAGTCACGATTATCATTGACTTTCGGATGATTACTCCACTCCCCCTGAGTAGCAGGCTGGGAGACTGCTAATCTCTAGAAGGGAATGAGTCCCTGTGATACTGGAGTGCATTTCCAGCTGAGTGAGCATCTGCAGTGTGTGAGCATGCCTCACAGAGGTCAGCCTGCCTGAGCCCAAGCCCAGGACGTTGCCAGAGCTGAAGCTGTCCTGCAGAGGTATCTATGTGGCACTTCAGTTACTTTTCTGGTGGTAGTCTAAATCTTATAAATGCAGCATTTAAACCTACCCTATAAAAAAACCACCAAAATTACAATTTTAATTATATTTGCAACATGATAGCCTAAAGCGTGAAAATATGTGTGGTGGGTTGAATAGATCTGACCCCCATAGACTCATGTTTTGAATGCTTGGCCCGTAGGGAGTGGCACTATTAGAGGTGTGGCCTTGTTGGAAGAAGTGTGTCCCTGTTGTGGAGGGGGCAGGATGACTTTGAGGTCTCCTTTGCTCAAGCTATGCCCAGTGTAGCACACAGTGTCTCCTGCCGCCTGCGGCTCAAGATGTAGAACTCTCGGCTCCTACTCCAGCACTATGTCTGTCTGCACACCATCATGTCCCACCATGGTGTGTCTTTACAGCAATAGAAGCCCTAACTAAGACAGTATGTATTTTGGTATTGTTTCTCCTTATTATTATTAGTTTGGCCTTTTTGGTTGGCAGAACTGCTTCATCTATCTTTGGCCGAGTCATCCAAGCCAGAACCTTGGATAAATTCTTGTTTCTTATGTCTTCTTTGCCAATCATGTCCACTGTCATCAAAGTCCTTATCAGTCACCCACACGGCTCTTTCTAACACTCTAATCTATCCTTGGGGTTGTTGAGTGGAGTTTTTTGTTGTTGTTGTTGTTGTTGTTGTTGTTGTTTTCTTTCAGTTTTTCGAGACTGGGTTTCTCTGTGTAGCTTTGTGCCTTTCCTGGAACTCACTTGGTAGCCCAGGCTGGCCTCGAACTCACAGAGATCCACCTGGCTCTGCCTCCTGAGTGCTGGGATTAAAGGCGTGCACCACTACCGCCCGGCTTGAGTAGAGTTTTAAAAGTGTCTTTTCGAGTACAATTCTAACATCATTCCTTCTCTGAATGAAGCCAGGAGTTTTTGTGCCATAGTGTAAAGGCCATGTGATTCAGCCTGACATGTAGAGCTCTCATGACCTGGCTCTTCCTCCAAGCCTCAGAGCACACACACTTTTGTCATAGTGACCTGAGTGCCAGGTGGCCCCACTCTCCGGATGCTGGCATCTGCCACACGTTGCTTGTCACAGGCTAATCTTACTTGACTTTTCAACAGTGTTTGGCACCTCTGTCTACTTCCTCCATGAGGAAGAATGTCAGTCTTTCTGGATTTTTCTCTTAACTCTCTTAATTCCCTGAATAAGACATTTTTGATGTCCATTCCTTCTCTACTTACCCATTGCATCCTGGGCTTCCTTAAGAGTCCAACTTTTTTGGGGGGCAGGGGGGTGGGTTCTATTTTCTACTTTAAACATGAATGTAGTTAGTGAAAGGTGTGCATGAGTACCAATTACAGATAAACTTTCTCACGGTTATTTAGTGAGCAGAGGAAGTGTATATGCCTACAGTTTCAGCCAATGAGAACCTAGTACAACACACCAAAGTTTCAGGGTGGAAGCTGGCTTCCGATGGCCTCCTTCACAGGAAGGAGTGGAATTATTATTTTATTTTATATTTTTAGATAGGGTCTTTCTATTCTGTAGCTCTGGGATTAAAGGCGTGTACCACCACACCAGACTGGCAGGAGTGGGTGGAATTCTTCAGTCATTCTGGTAAAGCTGTCGGACTTTAGTATTCTGAAAAGCCAGTCTGTAGTTCATCAGGTGACATTTGAACTGTCTGTACCCTTGACTGAACTATTAGAGTGAATTGGTAGCAATTAGGGCAAGTTGTGACTTTTCAATGAAAAGATTTCTTCTTGGGAGAAATTAGAATTGATAGATGAGACTGTCCTGTTTATTATAGTCAGGACTCTGCCAGGAAATTATTCTGAATGAACTAAAGCCAGAAATATTTTCAAGGGAAAGAATTATTGAGTAATCAAGACGTCACCTTACAACTTTTCAGTGACGAAAGACATGCTGAATTCTTTACCCGAGTAGCTGGCCCTTCCTGTTCCTCCCCGACATTCCATCTCTGATACTCAGGAGGGTAGGCTCTGTTCTAGTCATAAGGGCAGACAGGAGTCTGGTGGGAATACTGGTCAGTAAGTGGTATATGAACAGACTTGCTCCCAATCACTTGCTAGAGTTGAAAAGTGTTGTCACAGGGAACACTTTTAATGTTAACTTTTAACATAGTTGGTTTTCAAGTGGGCGTTGAAATAATACTGCAGTAGGTATTTCCCATTAGATAGAGCACACGTGAGATCTTTTCATTTGCAGCCTGGCCCCAATCTGTGTGTGGAACAGAAGAAATTAGGAACTGTCCCTTTAATAAAACAGTGTTTACCTATGCTCTTCTGTGGGCGTGGCTTAGGAACCTGTAGAGTGAGGTGTAACATCAGCTGTGCATTCCGACCAGCCCCTGGGAAAGAGCGCTGGTGCTCCGAACCGGAAGCCAGGGCTCAGGCTTCAAACTGTCCTCGATCTCGCCTTTTACATGGCAAAGTGCCTCATAACAGAGTAGAAAATTGAAGTAGCGATTTCGCTTAGCTGTTATCAAATTTTTGGAGCTCTACTGTGGATAAAGACTTCATAGACTACTTAGAATACAAAGCTTCCTGGGCCAGAAATTGATCTGCCGACTTTGAGTCCCTATCTGATTACGGCTTGGTTCATCTTTATTTTGCTCAAGTATCTGCAGGCTGAGCCCTGAGCCGCTCCTTTGCAGGTAGGTGGTCAGCTTTCATGTAATATTCAGGTCATTTTTTTTTCCCCTCTAAGGTTCGGCTGCTAAATACTGAAAAAGTTGTGACTATCAGGCTGGGTATGTTTGAACAGTGTGATTGTAAATAGCCAGGCTTTTGTGACAGTTGGACAACCTGGCAAAAATAGTTATTTTTAACAAGCCAGTGAATCAACAACACCTTGAATTAAACGAGTCTTGTTTTTTTTTTTCCCATCAACCAAGTATGTATTTACATTGGACTAATGGATCAAAATGTATGTTGAAATTATCTTGCTAATTAACTTAAATAGCATTTTGTTCTTAGTATTTTACTCCCAAGTTGCATTTCTTTTACCATTAGGAAGCCGAGTGTTCGCCATCAATTCGTTATTTGCTTTGGTTTTTATCTTTAGAAATGTCTATTATTTCAAAGAAGTTTTTGTGACAGGCTAATAATCAATCACAGGTGTGCTGAAAAATTGTCTTCTTTTGGTAACGCTAACCACCTTTTTATGACATGAAAACTGTCTCAAAGATGATGTCTTTGGAAGACTCGGTTAATTCACAGTATGAACTATTGCTATGAAGACAGAGTCTACCCATGAGTCTCTGGGGTAGAAGTCAAGTTCCTTTAGGACCAAGGACAGTAGTTTTGTAACTGTCACTAATAGGCCTTTGTATTTTTACTCCCTGGATGTTCTGCTTCAGAAGACTATATCAGGTAAAAAGACAGTTCTAATAGATAGTAAACATTACAAATGTTCCATTTTCTCGATGTGTTATTTCCAGTTAGAGTTCACCAACCTGAGATTTCCATTCCGTGTTAATACAATTAGTTCCAAGCAAAGAGGCTTGTCTTTTTTTTTTTTTTTTTCCTTACCTCGACTCCTTTATTGTAGTTATTTGGATGGATATTTTCTGATGTTTTGAAATGTGGCTAATGACATCTGAATTGTCATAAAGTGTTCTGATAGGCATCTGGTCATCTGGGCTGGCAAACAGCCGTCGAAAGCATAGGTTTCCTTTTAAGCGCCCTGCTTCCATGAAATGTAATGACGCTAGTCTAGTGAACTGGGGGTGCACAGCTGCTAATGGAGGGGAGAAGGCAGCGAGGCGGGGGAGGAAGGGGTGTTTGCTGTAGGGAATATTGGGGCTGGATTCCGGGCATTTATACATTTGACCCCATTAAATATTTTTATAGTCAACTTCCTAACTGTGAAGCATTGCTGTAGTCGGGCTGACAGATGATTTGCTGGCTTTGTAACAAACATTAGTTACAGTCATGTAGTCTCTCTCTGTTTATGGGTTGGTTGCCTTCTCCCCATCTCTTCTCATTTCTCCTTCCCCACATCTGTCTTTCCATCATCTTACCCAGAAGCCCTTCTCCACTGTGGAGCTTCATCTGGCCATCCTGATCCTCAGTAATAATTCCTTCCTTTTCTCTCCCCTATTCCACTGAATCTACAGCGCATGATAATATATGTCTTACTTAATAGTGCCTGATATCACTTCAACTATATTAGAAGTTCTTGATGTGGAGATTGTTTTACCCTTAGACTCTAGTGTGGTACCACACGCTTCCTTCCCCATAAATAGCTGTGGAATGGATGAAAGATCTTGTTGACAGTTGCGTTAAGTACCATGCTGTCTTTCTCTTGTCTTGCTTAATCATATAATTAACTGTAATGCTTCCAGAATCCAGTCTGTTAGTTACTAGAATATGATGTTTTTGTTTTGCTATACAGTTTACAGCTTGCTGTATTAGGTGATTAAACTGTTTTCGTTTTGCTTTGTTTTATTTTCTCAAGACAGGGTTTCTCTGTGTAGATCCAGCTGTTTTGGAACTCACTCTATAGACCAGGCTGGTGTTGAATCCACAGAGAGCCACCTGCCTCTGCCTCCTGAGCGCTGTGATTAAAGGCGTGTGCCACCATCGCCAGATATGATTAAGATTTGTGTGTGTGTGTGTGTGTGTGTGTGTGTGTGTGTGTGTGTGTATGTGATGCCCATGGAGTCCAGAAGGGAGTGTTAGATCCTTTGGTACTGGGAGTACAGGTGTTTTGAGCCGCCTAATTCAGAGCTAATCTGACCTTTGGTTCTCTGATAGAGCAGTCAGCACTCTGAATGACATAGCCATTTCTCTGCTGTATTTGGTGAGTTTAATACTAATATGCTATCTATATGCAAGCTGGACTTTATTAAAAGTAAATTAGCTGGGTGGTGGTGGCACACGCCTTTAATCCCAGCACTTGGGAGGCAAAGCCAGGCGGATCTCTGTGAGTTCAAGGCCAGCCTGGGCTACCAAGTGAGTTCCACGAACAGGTGCAAAGCTACACAGAGAAACCCTGTCTCGAAAAACAAAACAAAAACGACAACAAAAAATGTAAATTAGTACTCTGAAGACGGTTTTCTTGTCTTTTCTATTTTAGGGAAATATAATTTAGAGCTCACTGGTGTACAGAGTCCTAAAAATGCTTAAAATATTCAGAATTAATAGTTTCCATTTTTCTGGGTATTGGTGGAGCATGCCTTTAGTCCCAGCACTTGGGAGGCAGAGGCAGGTGGATCTCCATGAGTTCGAGGCCAGCCTAGTCTGCAGAGTGAGTTCCAGGGCATGCTCCAAAGCTATACAGAGAAACCCTGTCTCAGAAAAACAAACAAACAAACCCTTTCATTCTGAGTTGACATTTAGAACTCTGAATGGTGATCATAGGTTGTGTGCATTTTAGATCAGTAATTGCCAGAAACGATGAATAACTTACTTTTATAAAAAAGAACACGTTAACCATTTTACTTCACATACAAAGCTACTTTATTGTGTACTTTGAAAACCCACCATTTTCTAAGTGGCATGTGCCTTTTAGTCTCAACTGCTTTGGAGGGTAGCTTGAGCCCAAGATCAGCCTGGACAACACAGTTAAAACCCATTTTAGGGGGGACATTATTTATTTATGTTTATCCATTTCTTTCTTTCTCTCTTTCTTTCTTTCTTTCTTTCTTTCTTTCTTTCTTTCTTTCTTTCTTTCTTTCTTTCTTTCTTTCTTTCTTTTTTAAATGTATACAGTGTTCTGCCTACATATATGCCTGCATGCCAGAAGAGGGCACCAGATCTCATTATAGATGGTTGTGAGCCACCATGTGGTTGCTGGGAATTGAACTCAGGACCTTTGGAAGAGTAGCCAGTGCTCTTAACCGCTGAGCCATCTCTCCAGGCCCTTATCCATTTCTTGTACCAATTCTTTGCTTACTAAATTTTTTGCCTGTGCACCACTTGTTTGCCCGAGATGACCAGAAGGTCCCCTGGAACTGGAGTTAGAGATGGTTGTGAGCCACCACGTGGGTGCAGGGAGTCAAACCCAGGTCCTCTAGAAGAGCAACCATGCTCTTATCCATGGAGCCATCTCTCCAGCTTTCCTGTGTCAACTCTTACCAGATGGGCACTATTAACTCTTCTTTTGCAGCACTGGGGATTGAACTCAGAGCCTTGCAGATGCTACACAACCCTCTGGCACTAAGCTATGTGCCCAGCCCTATTGGTGAAATTATTAAGGCCACTCCACGTAGTTAAAAGGGAGGTTTATTTTGTGGGGTAACTTACAAATGAAGGGATAGGTTGTAGGGTCTGACAAAGGTATGGTGCAGTCTGGCAGTGTTCTCTGGAGAATTCTGCTCGGTCCACCTCCAGTGTCCAGGGTCCCAGAACCAAGAGCGATCTCTCCTCTTGATCCTGGGTCTTCCGCTTCCTCTCTCAGCCCCGCCTTGTGGGCGTGACCATTACCGAAGCCTCAATGGGGGTTGGAACTTCCAGGCCAAGGCTGGGATGGCTACCCACTACACAGCCCTCATCAACCTATTTCTATAGGAAACAGAAAATACAGGGACCAATAGGCCAAAAATTTACCAAAGCCACACCTTGAATGTTCATACCATGGTTACTTTAACTTTGACCTTTGTGCTTTGAATCACCAGTGTGTTATCTGTTGTATTTTCCAATACCCATGCAATGTTTCTGTTATCTTAGAGCCTGACCAGACAGGAATTCTGGCAACTGCTCCAGCAGAACTATGGCACGGAGCTGGGCTTAAATGCTGAAGAAATGGAAAACTTGTCATTATCAATAGAAGAAAATGTGCAGCCAAGGTACAGTGAGGTGACTTAAAATGGCAAGGTGCATTATGAACCACTAAAATGGAATTATTTCAGGTTCTTCTAGTTCTGAGTTTTGATTAATTTATCATTTGGTGCAGTTTGCCTTGTTGGTAGGGTAGGGTTTAAGCTGGGGGAGAATTTACTAAATTGGCAAGCAAAAGTAGGACATGAAGGCATATTGACGAAGCTGTGATTCTTAGGATTTGCTTAACTTTAGAAATCCTTTTCATTAAGGATCTGGAGTAGAAACTGGTGAGGTCTCTGAGCTTATAGGCACCATCAGAGCAGTGAAGGGCTCAGGCGGTTTCGTGACCTCTCCCCTAGGACTCGCTAGCATAGTGACATGTACTTGCCACTCAGTAACCATTGACCACGTTAGTGAAAGGAGCTGACAGTACCGTGGAGATGTGAGCTATGACAGTACAGGGGTCATGGGGTGCTACAGTGTGAGGAAGAAATTAGTAGAGAAATGTCATCTTGACATAAATTCATTAAGAAGTGTGAACATTTTATAAACTGTACAAGTGCACATGTGCCTTATCCAATGTTAATTGAGGCCATAGCAATCAAAACAAGGATAATACATTAACATTCTGTAGCAAACATTCTGCTAAGTGAGAGAAGCCAAGACCCAAAGACCAGATCTTGATGTTTTGGCTCTGAGTCTAGCCGTTAACGGCTGAGCCGTCTCTCCAGCCCTCCAAATCTTATGTAAACATGTTGAAAGTCTTAATACATATACAAATGGTTTCCTCCCCAGGGCAGTCCTCTGTTCTGCTGCTCCAACCTATATTGTCTCGGTTTACATCAATAATTTATAGTCTTTTTTTTACATGATTGCACATGCATATTTTATTACTTTTCCATAAAGTTCAATTTTTTTTTCCATTGCACTGTTGTCATTATAAAGTTTACTAGTCTTGGGTATCAAATCAGCTTATTCATGCAGAGAGCCTTGGATTGTAGTCAGTAAGGTCTGGATTGTGGTTTGTAGCTGAGATATCTCAGGCAAGTCTTTGGGCTTTTCTGATGCTCACTTTAATCATCTATGAACACAAGGTGGTTAGATTCGGTGGCTTTAAGATCTCTGCCAGCTTGTGAACTTTGTGGTCTCTGAATCAGGAAAGAATAAAAATTTTGAGCAAGTGTTTCATACACATTTAGGGTCACCAGTGAAGCTACATCCTCTTCTCCTGCTGACTCTTTTCTAAGTAAGTGTGTAGCAGGATCTTCATGCCCAATTCTCTGTTGCTTGCTCTTTGAACCTTTACTTCCTCGGCTCTCCATATTCTTTTTTGCTAGTCTCATTCTTGCTTTCTTTCTGTTCCTTTCCTCTTTCTGTTCTTACCTTCATCCTCCTTAAACTCTGGAGATGTCCATACTCCCAGAATGAGTTATTTCAAGGATCCATATTTTTTCATTCTCTTAGTCCGCATGGAGCCCCACCATTCTGCCTATCCACGAGTGAGCTGGCTGCTGGTCTACTAACTATTGTTTGTGTAGAGTTAAATAGGGCTTGTGCTGGTTTGTTTTATGTCAACTTGAGACAAGCTAAAGTCATCTGAGAGGAGGTGTCTTAGTCAGGGTTTTTAGTGCTTTGAAGAGACACCACAGCAACTCTTATAAAGGCAAAATATTTAATTGGGGCTGGCTTACAGTTTTAGAGGTTCAGTCCATTATCATCATGGTGGGGGAGATGGCGGTGTATAGGCAGATGTAGTACTAGAGCAGCTGAGACTCCTACATCATGCAGGCAACAGGAAGTTGACTGACTGTCACACTGAGGGAAACTGGAGCAAAAGAGACCTCAAAGCCGGCTTTCACAGTGACACATTTCCTCTAAGTCTACATCTCCTAATAATGTTACTCCCTTTGGGAGCCATTTTCTTTCATACCACCACATTCCACTCCCTGGCCCCTGAAGACTTATAGCCATATCACAATGCAAATATGCAGTCCAACTTCAAAAGTCTCTATAGTCTTTAGCAGTCTCAAACTTGTTTCAAATCCAAAGTCTCTTCTGAGATGTATGGCAATCTCTTAACTGTAATTCCCTATAAATCAAAATCAAGAAAACAGATCACATACTTCCAACATATAATGGCACAGGATATACATTATCATTCCAAAATGTAGGGAAGGAAGCATAGTGAGGAAATACTGGAACAAAGCAAGACCAAAAACCAGCTGCGCAAACTCCAAACTCTGCATCTTCATGTCTGATGTCAAAATGCTCTTCAGATCTCCAACTTTGTTCAGCTTTGTTGATTGCAAAGCACTTCTTTCTCTTGGGTTGTTTTCATTCCCTGTTAACAGCTTTCCTTGCCAGGTATCCTTCGCATCTCTAATATCTTGGGTTCTCCAAGGCAATCCAGGCTTTAACTTCACAGCTTCACAAAATGGACACCCCTGACACATGCCTGGCCTCAGTGGCTTTCTTTATGCATAGAGGCAAATTCTATAACCACCTGTTTCTTCTATCCTTAACTCTAAAGTCAGAACCATGTGGCTGAAGCTGCCAAGTTCTGCTGCTGACCGGGGCTGGAACATGGTCCCCTAGTTCAGTTACATCTTCACCAACTTTCTGTCCTTCACTGCCTAAGCCTGGCTATTCTGAAACTTGCTCTCTAGACCAGGCTGGCCTCAAACTCAGAGATCTGCCAGCCTCTGCCTTCCCAGTGCTGGGATTAAAGGTGTGCCCCATCACAGCTGGCTCTGAGCTTTTCTTTAGTTCCTTTTCACAAGTTGGAAACTTAGTTGAATGGGATCTTGCCCTGAGGTCACCACTCCCTTTATTCCATTTCTTAATCCATTTATCTCCTTGAACACAGAATTTAGCTCTATTCTACCTCCTGGTGTTCTTTTTGTCCTCAAAATTTTCATAATAAGTCTTTATCAGAGTTAACACTAGTAACCACAAAACAGAATCTATACTAGGCTGTTTTGAGTTTTCCTCTGTCAACAGAATTAATCAAAATTTTTTTACTTTAGACTCAGGCAGACTCTTTGGACAAGGGCAAAAGGTAGCCACTTTCTTCACCAAAATGTCACAAGAACAATCTCTAGGCAACATAAAATAAAACTCTTCCTCTGAAACCTCGAGTGAGCTCCCCATAGTTCAAATCACTCTTAGCACAACTGTCTTTCATGCTCCTACTAGCATGGCTCATTAAGCAGTGCTTAAAGCATTCCACTGTTTAAAGCTGTAGAATAATCCTTCTGTACACTGTGAATATACATTACTCTCATTGGTTACTAAAGAACTGACTGTAGCCAGGCAGAAAATATAGGCAGGACAGCCAAACTGAGAATGCTGGGAGGAAGAAGGGCAGAGTATGGAGTCACCAAGAGACACAGAGGGAGCAAGACATGCTGTATGACATGGTTAAGCCATGAGCTACATGGTTAATTTAAGTGGTAGGCACTAGTTAGTAATAAGTCTGAGCTACTGGCCAAGCATTTGTAATTAATGTAAGCCTCTGTGTGGTTACTTGGGACTGGCAGCTGGGAAAGAAAACTCAACCTACACCAAAATCCAAATTCCTCCAAACAAATACATGGTCAGGCCCATCACAGCAATCCCCAGCCAAACTGGCACCAACTTCTGTCCTAGTTAGGGTTTCTATTGCTGGGAAGAGACACCATGACCACAACAACTTTTTTTTTTTAATTTTCAGAGCTGAGGACCAAACCCAGGGCCTTGCACTTGCTAGGCAAGCACTCTACCACTGAGCTAAATCCCCAATCCCGACCACAGCAACTTTTAAAAAGAAAACATTTGGGGGCTGGAGAGATGGCTCAGTGGTTAAGAGCACTGGCTGCTCTTCCAGAGGTCCTGAGTTCAGTTCCCAGCAACCACATAGAGGCTCACAACCACCTGTAATGGGATCTGGTGCCCTCTTCTGGCCTGCAGGGACACATGCAGACAGAACACTGTATGTACAATAAATAAATCTTTAAAAAATTTTAAAAAAACAACAAAACATTTAATTGGGATGGCTCTCTTACAGTTTCAGAGGTTCAGTCCATTATGATCATGACCGGGATCATGGCAGTGTGTAGGCAGACATGGTGCTGAAGCAGCTGAGAATCTTACATTTTACAAACAGGAAGCTGACTGACTGTCACACTGAGGGAAACTTGAGCAAAGGAGACTTCAAAGCCCGCCCCCCATGGTGACACACTTCCTCCAACAAGGCCACTACCCCTAATAGTGCCACTCCCTTTGGATGTCATTTTCTTTCAAACTACCACAAGAGGGAACCTCAATTAAGAAAATGCCTCTATAAGGTAGTGTTATAGGAAAGCCTTTAGCGTGTTTTCTTAATAGTGATTGATGGGGGAGAGCCCAGCCCATTGTGGCTGGTACCATCTCTGAACTGGTGGTCCTAGATTCTAGAAGAAAGTAGGCCGAGCCATATGGAGCCATGTGGAGCAAGCCAGTAAGCAGTACCCCTCCATGGCCTCTGCATCAGCTCCTGCCTCCAAGTTCCTGCCACCCCCCTTTTTTTTTGAGTTCCTGTCTTGATGTCCTTCAATGATAAACTATGATGTGGAAGTGTAAGCCAAATAAACCCTTTCCAAGTTGCTTCGGTCATAATGTTTCATCACAACAATAGCAACCCTATCTAGGACAGGAATGACATACCTTTTAGCTTTTGAAATCTATCCATTGGGGTGATACATTGCATAAGACATTAGGCTGATACTTTTATTTAAATCTATGTGTATACATAATAATTATTACATGGGAATAATATTTGATGATAGATTGCCGGAAGTTAGATTCGTTATATTCCTTATATATAATAGCTGACTGTGAAAAAACAAAAGCAGATCTTAGAACATTAGCTGTGGTCTTGGCTTTACTACCATGGGAAAGCTGTATTTCTACAGCTTGTTCTCAGGGTTAAGCAGCCGTGTCAGCAGCAATGGGGGCTCTCAGCAGCAGTGGGGGCTCTCAGCAGCAGTGGGGGCTCTCAGCAGCCAGTAGCCTGAGGAGCCCACAGTACCCTTAGGGACCTCAACTCAAGTCAAGCTGGATCCTCATCACAGAAAATAATTTCAGGACAAACCGGAGCAAAGGAAGTTTATTAAGTAGATAAGATGACAGGAGCTAGTACATGCTTAGATTTAAGTATGGGGTTCAGGGAGCAAAAAGAGAGACCAAGCTTTTGAGAAAAAAAAAAAAAAACACATCTAAAACATGGGTGTGGGGTTTCTCAAGAGAGCCATGCTTAGTGTTCTTTACAGTGGCTGTGTGTATTCATGGTACGGACATTTTCAAAGTTATATTATTTAAAAGTATAATCATTACAAAGCTTAAAGCTGAACAAAATTTAAAAGTGAAGTTTTAGAGATTGAGACTATGTGAGCTGGCTACTTATTTCCCTTAAAGACTTTTCTTTTGTAAAAGAAACTATAATGTGACTTCATGTGGTGTGTTGCTTAGATCTGGGGATGAGAGGAATGTTGTTACAGTTAAACCGCAGGCTATAAACATTCTCATCCTAACTCAGCATGGATGGTTTGTTTGAACATCCTTGTACTATCTTTACAGGTAGTTTTTGTTTGTTTGTTTTATTGATTGTTTGTTGTTTGAGACAGGATTTGTGTAGTCCTAGCTGTCCTGGAACTCACCCAGCTCTGTATACCAGGCTAGCCCTGAACTCACAGAGATCTGCCTCCCTCTGCCTCCTGAGTTGCAGGAGTTAAAGGTGTGTGCCACCACACCTGGCTCTGCCAGCAGTTTTGATTTTCTTGTTTGTGTTGAATTTTCTTGACCCTCAGCTAGAAGGAAATGCAAACTGGATCTCTGAGGGAGGGGCTTATTTCCAGTCCTTGTGTCCGGCCTCAGCCTGACTGATGGTCACTCTATTCAGACAGGAGGAGCTTCCGTCTCCTAGAAGGCCTGGCTACCTCCACTGAGACTATGTCAGAAGCAAGACTTGTAAAATTGACTTCGGGTGCCCAGGGGCATCCATCTCAAACATCTTCCTTAACCGTTGAAGCTCTGGTTTTACAACTTGACCTTAAACAAGCCATATGCATCTGATCAGCTCCTGCTGGGGCTATTTGTACTTGATTATATTTCCAGTAGTTTCTGGATGTATGGATTTGCATAGGAGCATATGTTTTATTTTCAAGAAGAAAGCCAGCTGGTGTCTCTAAGAGGATAGCTGTTATAACGGGAGCTGGTTCCACCGTAACAATCTATTCTTTGTTGAGATGATTCAGACTAGCCAAGACCTCAGCGAGGAACACCAAGGACTGTACGCCTAGAGGTGACCGTATGCTTCTGTAACGTTGTGTTTCCAACAGAAGTCCAGGAAGAAGCAGTGTGGATGACCCCGGAGAAAGAGATGAAAAGTTCTCCAAAGCTATCAGCTTAACGCAAGAGTCCATCAGCCGAGTTTCAGAAACCGAGTCCCTGGATGGAAACTCACCGAACAGAGTTAGTATATGCTGCTCCTTAAGACCTACACCTGAGACTGATATGTGTTAATCATACCATGAGATCAAGGAAAAAATGCAGGCTATTCAAAATGTTGAAAAGCTTGGGGTGTCTGGCTGCTACTTTATTTTAGGAAGAGAGTATAAGTCTCTAAGTAGCAGAGGATATGTGGGGGGAAAGCATGTGGTATTCTTCAAAGATGGCTAGGGCGCGAGCGACTGGCAGGTCCCTAAACAACATATACCAAGACACTCAGTACTGTTTAAAATATAACAAGACACAGAATCTGTAGTCGGCAGGATTTCCCCAAGGTGAAAGAATGCATGTGGTGGAGAAAGTCTGGTTCAAATGGGGAGAGATGGGCCTTGAGCACAGCTGTGGTCCCAGAGAACACTTCCTGTTTTCCTTTCAGTAGAAACTTCTTAGCTAACACATTAAAGATGACAGCCTAGCTGAATGACTGGGCTTTTCAGTTAGCTGGTGAGCTTCATTTTCTTCAAGTATCGTAAGTGCACTAGTTTTCCATTTTATTGAGTTTCAATCACTGGGAGACTTGTTTAGGCAGGGTCTTGCCCCGTATCTCAGACTGACCTCAGTCTGTGAGCCTCCTTTCTCACTCTCCCTAGGGCTAGGGCTATGGGCTCATGATTACTGTTGTTATTGGACACTCAGTGCGTCCTCTCAGCCAGTGGCGGCCCCTGCAAAGGGACTGCAGTCTTTCTTAAATGACCAGTAATCTCTCATGCTCCCACCCCCTCCCTACCCCCTTTTTTCTGGCATAGCAGTGTGTCCCGTGCACATCATTTTCCTGATGAACCATTTTCTTAGGGAAGAACGTGGTCTTTAGAGGCCACCTTCTAAGTGCTGAGTGCTTCAACATAGCTTTTCCTGTTTGGGGTCTGCAGCTGGATTGACAGGATTTTAGAGCAGCATTTGGGCCACACCCTGCCTGCCGCTGCCACTTGCTAATGGCAGTTAAGTAAGTTCTGCTTAAGTGTCACCTTTGTTCTCTCAATTATAAAGTGAGAGTACAAACTCACAGAGTTTCTAAAATAATAATGAAGTGAAGTTGGGCGGTGCTGGCCCACGCCTTTAATTCCAGCACTCAGGAGGCAGAGGCAGGTGGATCTTTATGAGTTCGAGGCCACCCTGGTCTACAGAGCTAGTTCTGTAACAGCCAAGGATACACAAAGAAACTCTGTCTCAAGAAACCAGAAAGAAGGCCGGGCGGTGCTGGCACATGCCTTTAATCCCAGCACTCGGGAGGCAGAGGCAGGTGGATCTCTGTGAGTTTGAGGCCAGCCTGGGCTACAGAGCGAGATCCAGGAAAGGCACAAAGCTACACAGAGAAACCCTGTCTTGAAAAACTAACTAAATAAATAAATGAAACCAGAAAGGAAAAGGTAGCTATGACGGTACTGAGAACAGTTCCCAGCATTCATTAAGTGTCCTAAAACCATAGAGTGTTGTGACTGAAAGCGAGCCTGCATGTTCATAGCAATGGTTCTTTTTTAGACCCCCTCAGGTACACCTAGCTCCTCTGGGAAAATGTTGGGGAAACACCGATGTAGAAGTTATTCACGTGACAAGCCCCCCAAGTTCCACACTTGTTTTAGACAACCATCCTTCATCAAACATTTATGTCAGCCTACTTTTATAAAACGTATCCAGTAATAGACACTTAGGGATCTACTACTGCGCAAGGAATATCATTCTGGGAGTTAACCTTTGCGTGTGAAACAGTCAGGGGAGGTAACAAGATGGGGGGGCTTCTCGCAGTCTCATTAGAGGAGTGGGTTCTCAGGACTCCATCTGCTATGGCTCCTCTTGGAATACTTAGCCTGTTGGTTCTTGACTCTAGTACTGTCCGAAGTTGCCCGTTCCCTTAGTAGTGAATGGGGTGCAAAAGAGTGAAATAGACCAGTCACTTACTTCTTGATGTTTAGGACAGAGGTTTTCAAGTTTTGGAAGCTGGGTCTTTTTTCCAAGGAGCATTATGCTGAGAGTCTAGGGTCTTAGAAGTCAGCAAATGTTATCTCTCTTTCACTTTGTTTGATGTTTTACTTTCATCAAATTGAAAATGACAAAAATCAGAAACTGTTTTTCAAATGGAAACATGGCTCATTATAAAATAATATTCCTTGTAAAATACAGGAAAATATCTGAAGATAAAAACAATACAAATCCGCTGGGTGGTGGTGGGGCATGCCTTTAACCCCAGCACTCAGGAGGCAGAGGCAGGCGGATCTCTGTGAGTTTGAGGCCAGCCTGGGCTACAGAGCTAGTCCAGGACAGGCTCCAAAGCTACACAGAGAAACCCTGCCTTGAAAAACCAAACCAAAATAAATAAATAAACAATACAAATCCAACACTTGTTACCTTTCATGTACATATCTATATTCCTATAATAGGATAGATAATTTAGTTAAAGGAGGAGAAATACACTATGGAGCTCTTCTCAGCTGTTCTGAAGGCCCTGGGTCTGCTAAATAAGCATACTGCTTTCTCCTGTGGAGCCCCCAAATATGTTACCTCTTGATTTTAGCTGTTCTCTTCGCTTGAAGTATCAGTCCTCTGGGTAGGGTAGTCTAACTCATTAGTAAGTTCTGACCTGGGTCCCATTTACCACTCAGCTTCCCGACTGGCCAGTGGAAAGCTGTGTCCTCTCTGGAGCTGAGTGTCTGTTCAGTGGTAGGCAAGCATCGTCTAGCACAGAAAGGAGAAGGGCTGGATATATGTTTTGTGTGTCCTTTCATTTGTGTGCACACAGTGTAAAAAAGGAATATGTTTCTGCAATTTAATACAGACTCTTTCCTTATCTTACTATTGTTAGTTCTGTTTGAGTTATAACATAACAATAGCATTTATATTTAATGTCTATCATTTACTTTACTGTCATAATGACACGTCCTTATTAAACATGCCCAGAAAGTATAGATGTCATATTTTGGTATATTTAATTTCTTATCTCTTAGTCTCTCAATAGTAGGACCAGTCTGTTGTGAAGTCACTCTCTCCTCTCCCCACCACACTCCTAGGTGACTTCTAGCTCTCTATTTTCTTTCCATTTCTATTTCAGTTATTGATTTTGAGAGATGGATGTAGGTGGATTTTTCTGTCACTCCTGCCAGCTCCCAAATCACAACATGGAGACTTGTTATTAATTATGGAAGTTCAACTGATAGTGTAGGCTTGTTTCTAACTAGCTCTTATAACTTAAATTAACCCATTTCTATTAATTTGCTTTCTGCCCTGTGGCTTTTTTGCCTTTGCCCTGTACTGCCCATGCTGGTTTCCTGTTTCCTCCATCTCTGGCTGGAGACTCTCCATGTCTCTGCCCTTCTTCTTCCCAGCATCCTCTCTGCCCCCCAAACCCTGCCTAGCTATTGCTGTTCAGCTTTTTATTAAACCAATCTGAGTGACAAATCTTCACAGTGAACAAAAAGATTATTCCAGAGCAGACGGGTGAGAAGTGGGCACTGGATAAGGGAGCAAACTGGGTTTGGCTTCTCTCCCTCGCCAACCCCAAGGACCTGATTGTCCCTTATTTTTGCCTTCTGTCCCCTTTCCTGTCTGCTTCAGCCACTCACGTGCTGTTAACATTCTTTGAGTCCCTTTTATATGATAATCTTCATAATTTGTCTTCATTACTGTATGAAAATCCTTTAGGAAGACCTTTATCATCTACTAGTGTGCCAAGGGTAGCAGTCAATCTTAACAGAATGCTGTAAATATGTTTCAAAAAGCAGCATTTCAAGACTTTACTCTTAATATTTGATATTAAAGTTCTTACTGTAAGACCTAAGCTTAAATAAGTTTTTTACTTTTAAACTGAATTGTTTGTCTTTTAGGAGTTAGGAAAAGAAAAGCCCCAGAGTGAGAAACATCTGAAAAAAAGCCTTTCGCTGGCTTCGGGAAAGAGGTTAAGTGGAGCGTCCTCCAAATCACTGGACTTGAATAAGAATGAGTACCTTTCTCTGGACAAAAGCAGCACTTCAGATTCTGTGGACGAAGGTAAAGGATTTACTTAACAAAATTCCAGGCATGGCTTCTAATGTTTGCCCTAGTGTTAGGGGTGTGGACAGCGAGAATACGCTTGTGGCAGCCTGGCCCTATAGAGAACCAGAAAAGGAACGAACGTGTACAGAATGCAGGAGAACAGTTTGTCAGTCTGGCCCATCTTCATGCCTCTCAAATCCTAGAATTTGAAAGTCTCCATCAGATTGACTTATAATTCCAAGCTTTCAGGAATAGCAAGTCAGGGCACAGTGAGGTATCTCAGTGCTAGCAATCTTGAGTTCAACCCCCAGCACCCCCATGACAGAGCCAGCTTTGGTGGCCACAGTGGTGCAGGTCTGTACTCCCAACAAAAAGAGGTGGAGACAGACAGATGCTTGGTCTCACTTGCCTAATCAGCAAGCTCCAAGTACCAGTGAGAGATGAAACCATGTCTCGAAAAATAAAGATGGATGTCTCCTTAGGAACCACACTGAAAATTGTCCTCTGGATTTCACAGATACACACACACACACACACACACACACACACACACACACACACGTACACACACATATGAACATATATGGAGACACACACACATATGCAAGTAGTCATGGCAGCTGCACATTCTGAGATGAATATTAATTTAAATTACTGTGTGGCTTCCAATAGGAAATAAAATATCTAGAAGCAACTCTTTTTATCTAAAAGATTACTTAGAAGATTATTATTCCACTCTGTATGGGTGAAGTTACATACTTTTGACTATTGTTAAATTTTAGATTTTTTTTTTTTTTTGAGAAATATTTAAAAATAACTTAGAAGGCAGACACATGGTCACATCCTCACAATTACTTCTGGACTGTCTCTATTAGGATCAAAATCCATTGAATTTTTAAATTTTGTTTTTGTTTTATTTGTTTTTCAAGACAGGGTTTCTCTGTGTAGCCCTGGCTGTCCTGGAACTCACTTTGTAGGCCAGGCTGGCCTTAAAATCAGAGATTCTCCTGCCTCTGCCTTCCAAGTGCTGGGATTAAAGGCATGTGCCACCACTGCCTGGTTCAAATCACTTTTAAAGAACATTCTGGGGGTTGAGGATTTAGCTCAATGGTAGAGCACTTGCCTAGCAAGCACAAGGCCCTGGGTTCGATCCTCAGCTCAAAAAAAAAAAAAAAGAAAAGAGAAGAAAAAGAACATTCTGCAGCTGAATGTTTTTAGAAAAACAACTGCTAATAATATTCTATATGGTATTTAAAAATAGCTTATGGAGGCAGTGATGTCGCTCTGTGGGTAAAAAGTACTTGCCATTAAGCCAAATAACTTGAGTTCAGTCCTGGCAATCCACGTAATGGAAGGAGGAAATGGACTCCTGGAAGCTGTGCTTTGACCCTGCGTGTGTCCAATGGCCCAGGTACCTGCCCCACAATAAGTAGATGAAATGTAAAAAACAGTCATTTGGTTTTAGAAGACCAGTAGATTTAGCTGGACTCTAATAATGATGGGGAATAACCAGCATCTTTACTGAAAGAAAGGCCTTCTGGGTATCAAATGTGTTGTACTCTGGCTGGTATGTTTATTGTGTGCTTTATATTGTTGCATAGGCTCAACAAATAGCATCCCTCCTGGTATCCCTACTGTAAAAAAAAAAAAAAAAAAAAAAAAAAAAAAAAAAAAAAAGGAAAAGGAAAAGAAACAAAGAGCAAGTCAGAGAGCCCAAAACAGTACCTTTAACACTGATGGCAGCCAAGTTAGAGGAGAATCCGCTTACATGTGCCAGAGGTAATGAGAATGAGGATGACTTACTCATCAGTCAGGCCAGCCACTCTCCTCAGAGGAAGAGGGGAATCAGCCATGGGGCAGCCGCAGCTGCTGAGGGTACCTCGACTTCATAACACAGGACAGACATGCGCAGAGCCTGCCTGGTACGCCCTTTCCATGCTTACACATTATGTTAGGCGGCATGGGCGGCCATGACACATACTTCCGTTCACCTGGCTCGGAAGAGAACAATGTAATTTCTTACAGTTCTACAGGATGGAAGTCACAGGGCAGGCCCAGCAGCATTGCATTCTGGTGAGGACACTGTTGCTGCTGGCTGTGGTTAGCTGCCCCCTTGCTTTTTCCTCAGTGAATGCCCAGGAGGTGAGGCAGCGGGAGAGGGAAGCAGGGAATAGTTAGGAATCTAACAACAACATAAGAAGTCTTGAAAATATGAAGATCGCGGGCTGACATGGAAGTCCATACAAGTAGGTATGATGGGGCTGTTGAGTAGCGCTGCCTCATGTACTGTGCTGCCAGACTGAACTTGACTCTAGGAAGGTCTATTCTGGCCCCCAGTGGCCAAATGGGCAAGTGACACCAAACAAGGAATTATTTTCTCCTTCATTAAACCTGCTCTTAAGAATTGTCCTTTAAAAAGTCATTTCATTATTGAGTTCCTGGAAAAGGAACATTAAAACTCGAAAGCTTGTGTGCACATCTAGGAACAATGGCAAGATAATAGTGTGTAGTTAGTGTGCACGGGTGCTGGCCACGGCTTGGTTCGCCAGTGAGCATTTACCGGGTGTTTTCTCTAAAGTGTCCTTAAGGTGTGGGGGGAGTTTGTCTCGTTAGACAGTCATTAGATAATAACTTGGGTGGTCCCACTGTTTTCCCTAATTGAGTTTCAAATCCCAGGCTCATCCGATTTTTCAAATGAGTATGATGATGATGACTTTACGTTTTTCTCTTTTCTGGAGGTTGTGAAATGATGAACTAGGGAGAAAGTGGGAAAGGCCAACTGGAACAGACCAAGCTGGGAGATTGGGGCATTGATGTGGGTTAGAGGAAGCTGGCTGGGTGGAGCCCTCTTTAGCCCAGACCTTAGTTAGGTTTGCTGTTATTGTTTGTTGATATAGGGTCTTACTGTGTAGCCCTGGCTGTCCTGAAACTGTTCATGTAGCTCAGGCTGGCCTTGGACTTCCAGGACCCTCCTGCCTGCCATCCCCCCCCCAACCCCCAACCCCCCAGGTACTAGGATTATGTATACACCACCACACTGGCTAAAATGGAGCACTTTGATCTGTTTTTGAACATATAGAAAAATGAGAACCCCCCACCCTGCCTTTTGTATCACATTTATGCTGCAGTTTTGGGGAAGGAACACTGGATTATTTTGACATAGAGATTTACTCTAGCATCACTCATCAATGTGCCCTCTACAACTAAATCCTTATCTATGTAGGACAGTTGTATGCATCTTCAAAACAAGTGGTAGTGTATGTTTGGAGTTTCATGTTACTCTATTTCCCCTATATTCATTTGCCTCATTCCAAATTATTTCTACTGGCTACCTTCAAACTGATACTTTACAAAAATGTTCTAAATTATGTGTATTTGTGTGTGTATGTGCATGCAGCTGCTGGTGTTCACAGAAGTAGTGGGAGGTCCTTGGATCTGCAGGAGCTGGAGTTACAGGTGGCTGTGAATTGCCCACTGTGGGTGCTGGGATCCAATCTTGGGTCCTCTGGAAAAGCAACTACCTCTCCTCTTCCCAGCCCCCCTCCCATTCCTTAGCTGATATTTCTGAAGCAACATTTTCCCCCCTATATTGACAAAAGTACCCTGCTCCTGAGTTGAGCAGTGTCCTTTCTTTATTTAAAAGATACCACCTGTCAGCTCACTATGCTACAGCAGTATTATTGGTATTGTTCTTTGGAGAGAATTGAAATGTCAAAAATCTCACAAATGAGTAACCCAAAGCAGGAACAATTTATTTCATTTACTTAATTTCCTCGAGCAAATTTCCATGCAGAATATATTATTAATTTCTGATACTGATATAGTAAATTTCACTTTTATCAGTCATAATTCAGAATCCATCACCTAATGGGGCTTAGGAGAAACATGAAACTATAAGAGTATAATCTGTCCATTTTCAATGTGAATAAGAAGCTCACTTTTGAAAAGTTATAAAACAGGGCTCCTTAAGAGAAATGGCTGCTTCTAGGTATAGAGAAAATATCAGATGCGCTTGGCATATATTGTGTTCAACTTTAAAAAATTTGTACAGCAAAAGAAAACCAGTGAATGATAAGACATCTGACAGCAGAAGTCTTTTCCATATCCAACAGTGGTTAATATTCACAAAATATTGAAGAATTAAATGACCAAAGAGAAGTGATTCAGTTAATAAGTGGACAAATGAGCTGAAAAACCACTTTTCAAATGAAGTACAAATGACCAATAAATACACATAAAAAATCTTCAACATTCTTAGAGGAAGATTGCGTTGATGGGCTAGGGAGAAGAGCTCATTTGTTAGAGTGCTTGCCTAGCATGTTCCCCAAGCTCTGGATTTGGTCCCCAGCATTGCATGAAATAGGACATGGTGATACAGGCCTGTAATCCTAGCAATAGGGAGTCAGAGGCAGAAAGATCAGAAGTTTGAGGTCATCCTCAGCTACATAGTAAGTTTGAGGCCAGCATGTGCTATATGAAACTCTGCCTCAAATAAGTGAACAAACAATAACAACAGACAACCACCACCCCCTTCCCAAACCCAACCAACCCAAAATAGTTACATCGAGATTCCATCTCACCCCAGTCAGAATGGCTATCATCAAGAAAACCAACAAACAAAAACCCAGCAGATATTAATGTGGATGTGGGAGATACAGAACTCTTCTGCATATATAAGTAGTCTTTTCTGGGGTATGTGCCCCCTCAGATAAAAGCCAGGGCTTCTTCTAGCATCCCTTCCTTGCTCAGCTTTATCACGGCACCATTCACAACAGCCAAGAGCACTACAGCCTTACAATATTCTTTCCCCCAAACTGCTATTCTAGTTTATTCATGAAAAACACCAGGCAAGCCCAGATTGAAGATCATTATGTAAAATAACATGGCTAGCACTCTTCCAGAGTTCAAGGGCATAACAAAGAAGCATAAAGTATGAGAAGGCATAATTAGAACCCAAGATTAGACTCCACTAAGGAGATATAATAACTAAGTGCAATGTAGTGTTTTGGGTTGGATCCTTGTGTAGAAAGAAATTTCTGAATTCTTTTGAATTCAGATCTATTGAATCACCTATAGCTGTTTGCTTCCATTGTGATATTCGACTTATTTTTATCATGAACATATAATACTTCTGAGTCAGTGAAAGCTCCTTCCCAAGCCTAGCAGGGAGGCTATCTTACAGAACTTTAGCAAATCACCTAATTTCAGCGATGATTTCTACACCCAAGGAGCTCTTTGAAATTTCAGTGAATTGTTCTGCCTATAAGTGGTGTTTTTACAAGAGGAAGGTAAATCGGCATCTACATGGCATTTGTAAATGCTCTACACACAAATCAATAGTGAGGGAGCAAGCAGTGTGGTGGGGGTAGGCTTGCATGCTTTTCTGGTTTGTAGACCATGTCTTGTTTAACCACACTGGTTCCTGCAGGTTAATGTTGACACAGCCTTCACACAGATAACCCTGGGAGCTTGGCTTCTGACATTTGGGGCTCTTGTCATGGTTTTTTATTGTAGAAGATACGGCTTGAGATAATAACTAGTCACTGTCCACAGATCATTAACATTCTGTGCTGTGTTTTTTCACCATTTCCATTATGTGCCAGGCGTCTCTGCCTGCCCTTTGTATTTCTTTTTTTTCCCCCTTTTTTATGGTCTTTTCAGTTAGACTCTTTCTGGCAATGTAAAACAAAGGGTACTTTTTTGTGTGCTGGAGTGGATTCAAATTCCAGAGCAGTCAGTCCTGACCTCGGCATCTTAACAATTCTCTCTCCGCCGTAGAGGAAGATGATAATGTCACTTCTAATATGCACAAAGGACAGTATAAGGCTGAGAAGCATCAGTGCTGGACGTGATTAGCACAGTGGCTGACATAGAGAGGACTATGTGAACATCAGAAGAGGTGAACAGACATCAGTTCATTTGCTGTGGTAGTTTTCAGCAGATACTTAACTATCAAGTTCCCAGGGGGAACAAGTACTGTTCCGCTGGACATTATTCAGTTTGGGAGAATACTTTTCAGGAGGAATTGTTATTCCCACTTTAATGTAGGGTATTGAGAATACACTGTGAATGTAGTGATCACTGTCAGGGGCAGCCAGCAGTAAACCAAGTGAGATCATTTAGGCCAATGAGTTAGTGCATGCAGCAAATAGAACCGCCGAGGACTTAATATGTCCTGAATGTATTCAGTGGTATGACTTGAAATGGCTACAGTAGATGCTATTTCTTTTATCACTTATGAAACATTCATTTGCATGGTGTCTTATAGAAGGAGTTTGATATTATTCCAGTTAAGTATTTCTGCGCATGTGGGGTTTTAATAATTGAAGATGGTGATCTTATTTAGTCAACTACATATGCTTACGTTTAACATTATTCAAAAGTAAGACAATCACATTTAAAATCTGTTTTGTATCAAGACCAAAATAAAATACATCCCTCTCCCCAAATATTGAAATTACCTTTCCTTAATTTCTTCTCCTCTGGTTTGTGTTTTGTTTTTCTAGAAAATATTCCTGAGAAAGATCTTCAAGGAAGACTTTATATCAATCGAGTTTTTCACATCAGTGCTGAGAGAATGTTTGAATTGCTCTTCACTAGCTCACACTTTATGCAGAGATTTACTAATTCTAGAAATATAATAGGTTGGTCTTCTGTTCTTACCTAACAATGAATTTGGGAGGATTATCCTTAGAGGGTTGAAACTTATGGTGTGTGTGTGGGGGGGGGGGGGCGTGGCACTGAGACAGACTTTGATTTTAAGGTGCTGATTTTAAAACTGGGATTTAAATGTTTGGTTAAATTCACATGTGAACAATATAATTGTTTAATTAGGTAAGTGCTACTTAAAGTTGGATTTATACCCTTTAAAAAACTGCAGTTATAAAACAAAACAAAACAAAAAAAACCAACTGCAGTTATTCGTCAATGTACCTATTCGGTCGTCGAACCCAATTCGAAAGGGTTCCATTATGTGAGAACTGGATGCAGGTGGAGTGCAAACTGAAGCGACCACTTGGTCAAATGGCCTGGGGTATCTATTACAGCTATTAGTCCCCGGACTCCGTCCTTCCACTTGGAGGTACACGTTCATCAGAAGTGGGTGTGTGCACTCAGACAGACACATGCTGGGATCATAGGAGCATCCTTTATGACCTCAAACACCCATTAGTAATAGCTAACAAATGAAAGTTTCCACTAAAGAATTCTAAATACTCATGCAAATAACTGTGAATTCCCACTCAGAACTGTGAGTAAATCCCATGGACACAGAGTTAAGCAAAAGAAGGTAGATACAAAGTGTGCAGAGATACGGAAGTCAGTGTGGTCATTGCTGTTGTGGAGTGGTAGGTGGGTAAAGCCTGGAGGCTGATTTTGGATGCAGATAAGTTTTATTTAATAGTTGGAATAGTAGTGCCCGTGTGTGTTTCCTTGGTGAAAATAACGGAACCTGTTCTTATGATCACAATCCTGCAATATAACAAATCATACAGTTTTATGGAGCTGATTACAGTCCCAGAAGAATTTCACTGCTCATGTGATAAAAGCTTTACTTCATTAAATATGTCAAATACGTTTATAGTACATTATCAAATGTCACACACACACACACACACACACACACACACACACACACACACATTAGTTTTTCAAGACAGGGTTTCTCTGTGTAGTTTTTGGTGCCTTTCCTGATCAAGGCTGGCCTTGAACTCACAGAGATCTGCCTGACTCTGCCTCCCAAGTGCTGGGATTAAAGGCGTGTTCCACTGCCGCCCAGCCAGATATTTTTTAATTTTCGGAGTCAACCATATAAAATTAGAACACAATAGCAGTAGACATTTGTACAAGGTAAGCCATTTGACATGGTCAGTAGATCAATTCTATAACCTAAGGACTTTTGTTAACAATTAAGTTATTTGAGTCTTTCACAAAAGCACAAGTACATGTCCATAGGTAAGATCAATGATACGGAATCCAGGACCCAAAATGAATGTTCTTATTCACAGTAGAGAAGCAAAGGGATTCTGTTGCTAGGGAACTTTGTGATTACATCCTGAGTTTCATGGCTTTAAGAATAATTTTTCTATTTCCCATTAAAATATGGAATATCTAGGAAATGTAAGTTGTCCTCTGCCTAGTGGCTCATATTTAATTTAACTGTATCTCTTTTGAATCCATTTTGTACTTTGATATTCATTTCTGTCTAGAGGACTTGATACTTGTGAAGAGTTAGGTATGGTCTATCCCATATTTGCGAAGCCACAGCTGCTGATGTGGCATTGGCCTTTTTATGTCTTGGAAGCAGCACAGGTTATTAAAGTTGGTATGAAGAAAAGTTTGCTTTCTGCAGCACAACTGCATTTGTTGTCTAGTATCTATCTGGTTTCAACACGGATGGTTAGATCCACTCTCTGGTGTCATAAATAGCTTTGGGAACCAAAGGCTTCCGGCTTCCTCTAAAGTCTGGACAGTTATAGGCACATTACAGGGTAGTCCTGGAATGAGTCAAGAGGCTTTCTCCAAAGGATAGTTTGCTCATGACCATAATTCATACTGTTATTCTTAGAACCTGCTACCTGGTATTCTTTCTTTCTTTCCTTCTTCTCTTCTTCCCTTCCCCCTCCTGCTCCTCCTTCTTCATCTTCTTCTCTTTTTTTTTACAGTGTGCATGCATTCATCTTTTTTTACAGTGTGCATGCATTCATCTCTTTTTTTACAGTGTGCATGCATACTTGTGTGTGCATGTGGGTGTGTGTGGAGGTCAGAAGACAACTTGTAAGAGTTGGTTTTCTCCTTCCATCTTGTGGGTTTAGAAAATCAAACTTGGGTTGGCAGGGTCGGTGCCAAGCATCTTTACCTGCTGTAATGGTTGGAATGAAAAATGTCCCCTATCAGCATTTGAATACCAGGTCTCCAGGTGGTGGCGCTGTTTGCAGAGGCTATAGAATTATTAGGAAGTATATAGTCTTGCTGGAGGAAGTATGTTACTTGGGGCTAGGGTCATGGTATTCTATCAAGGCAACAAAATAACTAAGATAACCTCCTGAGCCATCTCACCAGCCCCATAGATATAATTTATCTTAATAAGGAACTTTTAAATTGGCAGTCTCTTTAATTTCTATTTACAGTTGCATGGCATCATTTCTAATTAAAAACTCAATTTAAAATACTTTTCATTTACATTTACATAAACGTAAACCTTCAGAGCAGCTATATGACTAGTATAATAACATCCATATTTGCTTTACCTGGGCTTCTGAGATTTTAAAGTTGTGATGAAATGTACGATATAAAGCTTTATAAGCTAACAGTTCAGAGGCATTACATACATCCATCACTGTGTAGCTATCACCACATTCAGCTCCAGACCATTCTCATCAACCCAAATGGAAACTCTGAACCTGTAAATGATAACTCTCCATTTGTCTCCTCGCCAGGTCTAAGGGACCATGGTTCCATTTTTGTATTTGTGAACTTAACTACTCAGGCCATTTCATATAAATGAATTTATGTAACAGTTGTCTTTTACTAATATCTTCAAGTCCATCCCTCCATGAGAGGACATGTAGCAGAATTCCACCTCTTGAAAAAGCATAATTTTATATTCCATGTATGCATATATAATACCACATTCTGTGTATTCATTCATCCATTCATGGCTTGTTTATAACATTTAGCTACTGTAAAAGAAGCACTGCCCTGGCCATTCATAAGCAAACATCTACTTAAGTCCTCATTTTGATTTCTGCTCACTGTATGTTAGTTGTCTAGAAGCAGATTGTTGCATCACAGGGTGACTTGGTTTATTTTCTTTGAGGCTCAGCCATTCTGTGTTCTATAATTGCACCATTCTACAGTCCCACTGGCAGTGCAGAGAGACTCTTGGTTTTGCCACAGAATCTACTTCTAGTATTATGTAGTAGCCACACTCATGGGTATAAAGCTTCACCAATTTAGATCATTTGTTTATCAAAAACAAGAGATTCTTAAAGAATTCTGCAATTCCTATCCTCTTCTTCTTCTTTTTTTTTTTTTTTTTTTTTTTAGCTGAGGATCGAACCCAGGGCTAGGCTTACTAGGCAAGCGCTCTACCACTGAGCTAAATACCCAACCCTCCTTTTCATTTTTTTTTTTTTACATTAGCTCCATTAAAAAAAAAAAAAGATAGGGTATCCTTTTGTCTGTTGCTATTTTCTTACAATTTCATTCTTGATGTTTCATCTGACAAAGAACTTTACTTCAGTATTGAGGGAAGGCTGACTCTTCCAATATGATGCCAATCAGAGGGTGTTCTGGCAAATAATGAGTAATAGGCCTTGTTGGTAGCGTGCTAAAAATCCAAGTGTGACATGCATGGGAAAATAGATCTTGATTGTTGCTTTATTTTAATTGAATGAATCTTCAATAACGGGATTCAATGATAATTGTTGAGCCTGTTTCTGATTAACAGTGGATTTTTCTTGTGTTTTCCTGGAGTAGGCTGACATATGACTTTTTGTCTGGTTGGTTTTTATTTTTTTACTCTTTAGCTCTTTGCTCTTTACTCTTTAGGAAGCCTGACACCCAGCTCTCAAATAAATTACACACGAGACTTACTATTACTTATAAATGCCGGCCTTAGCTTGGTTTGTTTCTAGCCAGTTTTTCTTAAATTATCCCGTCTACCTTTTGCCTCTGGGCTTTTACCTTTCTTTATTTTGTTTCCTTTGTTCTCTCTGTCTGGCTGTGAAGCTGGGTGGCTAGACCCTTGCGTCCTCCTGTGCTCCTTTTCTTGTTCCTTGATCCTGTAGGGATCCTGCCCTCACTCTTCCTGGTCTGGCGTCTTAGGTCATCAGTGGGTGCGGGCAACTGTATACCTGCCTTATAAAGCTGGATGCAGACCCCCATGCTCTCTGCTCTGCTCCCTCCCCCCATTTCCCTCCTCCACCAGGCCTGGCTCTCTCCATTTCTCCCCCCACTTCCCTCTTAATAAAGCTCTAAAAAGTACCACTGGGTTCTGTTGTGACTGTGACCTTCCCGAGGTAACCATCACCTATTACTATCAGGTCCTCTCTTCCCAAGTTTCCCCTTCTATTTATCCTCTCTGTCTGCCAGCCCTGCCTATTCTTTCTCCTGCCTTGCTATTGACCATTCAGCTCTTTATTAGACCATCAGGTATTTTAGACAGGCACAGTAACACAGCTTCACAGAGTTAAACACAACATAAAAGAATGTAACAAATCTTTGCATCATTAAAACAAATGTTCCACAGCGTAAACAAATGTAATACATCTTAAAATAATATTCCACAACATATGACCAAATAATTTGAAAAAGTACTTAATACAAATTAAGTGTATTTTTTAATGAATGCTTAAACATGTTGTATTTATAGCATATGCTGAGTGGTAGACTCAATGGTGTGTGATATCTTTTTAAATGTAGTAAAACTTTGACAGATACTCAAGGATTGCTTCTAAATATTTATATAATTTCCAAACTACACCTTTGATTCAACTTAAAGTTTCTGCGTTTGCTCTGATTAGATGTGGTATCTACCCCCTGGACAATTGAGTCCGGAGGCGATCAGCTGAGAACCATGACCTACACTATAGTCCTCAGTAACCCACTTACAGGAAAATGTACCGCTGCCACGGAAAAGCAGGTATGTGACTCTGTCAGGCTTCCAGAGGAGTCATGCCCCTAGTGTGAGAGATGATGCCTGCCACAGGCAACAACTTATGAGACAGTTTTACCCAATCTCTGGCAAGGAATGATGAACTGTCACAGGTCAATTTATAGGATCATGTCGGGGAGAAAGCCAAAGAGCTGGATGGCTGCTGTAACATAGGGGAAGCATGGGAGTTTTAAAAACTAAGTACCAGCCATACTCTTCTGTAGGACTGGTGAGGCACTGGCTTAGAGTGGACCAGGTTGGGCCAGCCTGAGCAGGAGGATTGTGATATGCCGTACCTTGCAAACAGCTGTGAACACCGAAGGTGGTTGTAGTTTTTTCCATCAGTGTCAAAGCGAATGAGACTCCTTATCTTTCATAACACTTCAGTAGATTGTCACATATACAGGAAGAGATCAGAATTTTGGTATAGGAGAGTCTTCCATCAACTTAGAAGCCAGTCCTTCTTCCTTCCAGGGTGGGTACAAGAGGGGTTAAAATGAGAAAGGTTCCACAGATCCCCCAAATCTGTTGAGGGAAAGTGATGTTCTGTCCAGTGGCTCCATTTCTTTGCTTTTTTGTTTTCCTTTGATGATGTTTAGTTTTGTTTTTTGTTTTAGCTGAGGATCGAACCCAGGGCCTTGTGCTTGCTAGGCAAGCACTCTACCACTGAGCTAAATCTCCAACCCGACATTTAGTTTTGTTAAGCTTTGATGAATGTGCGAGTTGTGGTACTTGTATTATTCAATTGATTTTTAAATTGTCAATTTAATGTTTAACTTAAAACGCATTATAGCCAATAAACACAGAAAGATGATGTGATTTATTTCTCATTCTGCCCTAGCTTGTCATAAGATTTTTGATGTCTGTTGTATTTGTGAGAAGGAATTTCAGTATATATGTTCTAAATTGCCGAGAACATAAAAATATTGAAAATATGCATGTAAGTGTTTTTATCTTATTTTGGCAGACACTGTATAAAGAAAGTCGGGAAGCACAATTTTATTTAGTAGATGCAGAAGTACTGACACATGATGTTCCCTACCACGACTACTTCTATACGTTGACTAGATACTGTATTGTCCGATCTGCAAAGCAGAGATGCAGGCTGAGGTGAGGTGTTGCAAGTGTGTGGTTTAAAGTAGACTACGGTATGTGGTATAACATTAGCCCTGAATTCTTAGTCAAGCACAACAAAGCTTTTACTTCTTGCCTAAATGATGTGGCCAGAAGTGGTCAGGAGAAGGGTGGAAATCCTCACTCAAGACTGAAACTGATAAAGGCTTGAGATTCTGGGCTACACAGTCTAGAACAAGTGTCCTTCAGGTGACACAGGAAGAAAAAGTGTAGAATTGGCCACAACCAGTTACATGACCCAGTCTAAGGGCCACAGGGGCCAGAGTTCCAAAGGAACACATGGTGGGCAGCAAGGACCCTGCTGCAGTGGGAAGTGAAGAATACTGGTGCCTTGATGAGCCATGGCCAGCCTAGGCTTTGCTCAGTGCTGATTTATAGACTTCCTTCCAACTAGTGTGTCATCACTAGAGATCTGCTGCCCAATCCCAGGCACTTAGAAATGTATTTAATCTCAATCTCTCTCCCTCTCTCCCCCTCCCTCCTCCCCTCCCTCTTTCCCTCCTTCTCTCCCTCCCTCCCTCTCTCCCTCCTCTTCCTTTCCTTTCCTTAAAAAAACAAAACAAAGAGCAGGGTTTCTCTGTATAGTTCTAGCTGTCCTCGAACTCACTCTGTAGACCAGGCTGGTCTCGAACTCACAGAGATCCATTTGGCTCTGCCTCCTGAGTGCTGGGATTAAAGGTGTGCGCCACCACTGCCAGCTTAATTTCTTAGCATTTATTGAAGCCTTCATTGCTATTTAGGTGAGGGTAGAGTATTACCATTTAATGGGGTTTATTAGCGGCTCATAATTTTTTTTTTTAAAGAAGAACAAGTATTATTTTATAATAGTAATGACATTTCATTCTTTCGGCTTTCCACAGAATGCCATCTTACGTTTCATTGCAGTGGGATAGCTAAAGTAGTCTATGGCCACACTCCCCTGAACTCACCTGATTTCTTCTGCTGGCTAAAGTCTCTCTCTAAAGAAATATTCTTTCCTTCTCATCCTCTTAGAGTTTCCACAGACTTGAAATACAGGAAACAGCCATGGGGCATTATCAAGTCTTTAATTGAGAAGAATTCCTGGAGTTCACTGGAGAACTATTTCAAACAGCTTGGTCTGTAAAGTTTTGATGCATCTGTTTTTTTGTTTTTGTTTTTTGTTTGTTTGTTTGTTTTGTTTTGTTTTGAATCAAGGTCACATTTACTAGCAAATGGGCTGTTCTTCATTAGGACATGTAGAGGCCAGGAGATGCTCCTGGATGCACTGAAGTGGCTTCAGTGCCTTACTTGCTCTGTCGATTGCAGGCTTTTAAAATGTCAGCTATGGTTGCTCTAACAGCACTTACTGAGCACTTATTATATGCCTGTCACACAATTAAAGTGTACATCACAGTGTTAACATTTCATACTTGTAACAGCCCTGTGAAGTATAGCTATGATTGGGTTTTCCCATTTTACTCCAGAGAAAATCAAAGCAGTCTGGCTAAGGGACTTGTCCAAGATCACACACTGCTTGCCTTTGCAAGGAGCCGGGAGGCTGACCCCAGCGAGGGATTACAAAACTAGGTATAGACCCACCTGTCCTCTCTCACATCTGCAGAGCCTCAGGCCACAGCTGCCTTCTTCTGGCTGCAGCTTTCCTGGGCTTACGTGGGCCCGATTGGCAATGGTGCTCTGTTTATATATGGATTTGGTGGAGGTGGATACTGGTGGCTGGCCGTGAGAAGCAATGCAGCTGTTGTGCTGGGATATTTCTTAATATATACACAAGGGAACACCGCACATATGTGAACATAATTAATTTTACCGAAGGAAAAGCTGGAGGCCAATTGGCTCAAGCGACTTAGGCTGCATGGTTTATTTTGCTGGCCATTTGTCCTCTGGCTCTTTTCCCTTTGACTGTTTCGTTATTAAACTTCTCAACAGTAACAGAGAACATGAAGCTTAAACATTAGCTTGGCCACTGGGTGATGAGCTTTCGATGAATAAGCTGAGAGAGGAAAGGGTTGAAATCGATGACAAAAATGGGCTTTGTAGGTTGTTTGGAGATTCCCCTTGCCAATGTTTCTTTCCAGACCTTAGTACTTCTACACAGTACTCTTTGCTTTGGGGTTAGGACACACTAGACCCTATCTCGGAACCCTTTCTAACGATCTCATGGAAGTGTGCGGAGCTGTTGTTTCCATAACTGAAGCCATTATGTGAATATTTAATATAGCACGTAGCAGGTTTCCACAGATGATCCTATCATTTATTGATACACATTCTTCCTAGAATAATGAAGCCTCATTATAGGGCCATTATACTCTCTAAAGCTTTTAATTAAGAATAAAATTTGAATCTCGCCTGTAAAACCTAAGATATGGTTAGGTTCAAACAAGTACACCTGTGCATGCACACATGCGTGGACACACACACACACACACACACTACTTGGGTCTTATAGTTGAGAAGGCTTCCTCCTTATCCTATTGTTTTAAAATTTTCGTCTTAGAATCGGATTTATTAATGGAAGAGCCTGTGTTGAAGCAATCCATTGAAGACCCTGGGAAACTCAGTAACCTGCGACGGAGAAGGCGGACCTTGAACCGAACAACCACAGAAACGGTTCCTAAGCCGCCCTCCTCGCGTTCTCCGATAGATGTGGGCTTCGAGGCCAGAGGGGACATTACAGGTAGCTGTCTCTGCCAAACAGACCAAAGATTTTAGCCTGAGGATACATGAGGTGCCTCGTATTTATGAAGAATGTCGCTTAAGGAAGTCTGCCTTTCTCTCCTTTGCGGTCATATTTATTATACTCTGAGTTTCTTAACAAGACAGCTACTATAGAAGCCTAAAAGGAACAGTTGGGACATGGCAGGCATATGGCCAGTAAGAGTATTTTATTTGGCCCACAGAGCATTTAAACATTTTAGTTTGGCTGTACTGGTGCGAGCCGTTAATCCCAGCACTCAGAGACAGAGGCAGGCGGATCTCGGTGAAATTGAGGCCAGCTGGTCTGCCTGGTAAGTTCCAAGGCAGCCAGAACTACATACGGAGATACTGCCTCAAAAAAAGAAGAAAAAAAAAAAAAAAGAACAAAAGGATATTTAAATAAAATCTCGTCTGATGGCCCTGTACCAATCCCTTCCTAACAGCATTTGGGTTGGGGCTGCTTAGAGCTGCCCCTTCAGACTGTGCTGTCCCTAACATGAGCCACTAAACTCAAGCTTCTGGACAGCTCACTTGTTTATTTCCTGCTGAACACATACAGATACCTGATGTTTAACTCCGAGTGTAGTGTTGGGGGCTAGCCTAGGCAAACTGCAGAGACGGCACTTGATTTCCAGTCTTGCAGAATCCTCACTATTACTGCTGTTCCCACCCCTCAAGCTCCAAATCTGTCAGCCCTCCCTACGCTCTTACATTATCAAGCCCCCACTAGATGTTTAGTTTTGTGTAACTATGTCTAGCCACTGATTAAGATCAATGGCTTTTTGATTTTGAAATGTAAAGGTTTAGGTCACAGTGACTGGTGATTTTTTTTTTTTTTAAGGAGAGAAACACTGTATATCAACTCAACTGTTCTTAGCAGAGATAGTACTTAGCTGTCTATCATGTATTATGTATTGAATTATTTAATTTCATAATAAATTAACATATCTCAAAATTAAAGAATTGCCATGCGTTATCTCCTTTTAGGTTTGTTTCATATTTTACCCAGGATATCATGAGTTTTTTTTTTTTTTTTAAAGTGTAGAGACTTTACCCTAAATCATTTTGTCTTTACAAGTGACATATTTTTTCCAGTTAATTTCAGGTGATTATTAACTTTCAATAGTGTTCACAGTGCTTGCTCTCACCTTTCACCTACAGGAAAGAGAAAGACCGTGGATAGCTGTGACACCACTCTGATTATGGTGATGAGTGTTTTGTGAGTATCCGATGTACTTGCTTGGTGTATATCTCCATTCGTTTTTAAATCGTTCCTGAAAGAATTGGAAAGGCGTGTGTGTGTGTGTGTGTGTGTGTGTGTGTGTGTGTGTGTGTAAGAGTTTATTCTTATCTTATGTGTATTAGTGCTTTCCCTGTGTGTCTGTGTGTGCAGTGCCTATGGGGGACAGAAGAGGACGTGGATCCCTCGGAACTGAATTTACAGAGGTGTGAGCTGCCATGTGGGTGCTGGGAATGACACTCCAGAGCTCGGAAGAGCAGCCAGTGTCCTTAACCACTGGGCCATCTCAACAGCACCTGCATTTGTGTTTTACTGGGTAAAAATGGCCACCATTGACTATTGTTGACCTATAAAAACAGTCTTATAGGTTCTGGTACGATAGCTTTTCATGCATGATTTTTCAGAATTTTAAAACTTTAGGGAATATAAAACATACACTAAGCATTTAAACAAACAATTATGCTTATTGCTATGAACTCTGGGTTTTTATGGGCAGTCCTGTAAATTTAAAGAAAATACGTGCTAGAAAATTCCAATGAAATTATTCTACTTTGTCTAAATAGATCAGTGGTTCTCATTTTTATGTGGATAAGAATCCTTTGGAGTTTGCTAAAATGCAGAGTTTTCAGCCCTGGACTCAAAGGCTGATTCAGTTGACTTTGAATAGTGATCAGGAATTTTTAAAACATTTAACAGTTTTTAAAATGTATTTTTATGTGTCTGGGTGTTTTGCCTGCATGTCTTTCTGTGCACCACATGCATGCCTGGTGATTATGGAGGCCAGAAGTGATTGTCGGATCCCTTGGGACTGGAGTTGAGTCAGTTGTGAGCAGCCATGTGGGTGCTGGATATCAAACCTGGGTCCTCTGGTGATGACTTGTTTTTTTCTTTTGGGTTTTTGAGCCTGTCCTGGAACTCACAGATATCCGCCTGCCTCAGCCTCTGCCTCTGCCTCTGCCTCCCGAGTGCTGGGATCAAAGGCGTGCACCACCAGCTGCTAGTGATGAATTTTAAAGCACATACTCTAGGTTATTCTGAAATGAGTGATCTAAGCATCACATCATGAAAAATATTAAGCAATTAGTCTGAAGCTTTTGATGCACTATAGGAACCTAGATACCAAGGTTCATCTACAAGCTCTAATTCTTTTCTTTTCTTGGTTTTTTCGTTTGTTTTTTGTTTGTTTTTTGTTTTTTCAAGACAGGGTTTCTCTGTAGCTTTGGACCCTGTCTGGGAATTCACTTTACAGATCCGATTGGCTTCAGACTCGCAGAGATCTGATTAAAGGCATGCGCCGCCACCACCACCACTTAAATGAGCTCTAAATTGTACCTGGCTGCCTGGAGCCTTGGAGTCCCTTTGGTTATATGAGTGGTCCTGACTCCATGATAGATTGGCTGATCATTTTTGGAATGAAGCTCTTAGCTCCTTTTCCTTACTACAGATTTCAGAACAAGCAGAAAATACTTGTTATCCTTATTAGTGTTTGTTGTTTTTTGAGATAGGGGCTTACTACAAAGTCTTGGCTAGCTTGAACTATCTCATGATCCTCCTGCCTCAGCCTCTTTTATGCTGGGACAGTCTGCATACACCACTGCTCTCAGATCTCCCTTTGAGTTTTAGAAAGGGTTTTCAGATTCTAATTAAGTCAGTTTATGACAAATGATATGACAAATATCATGATATGACTTTTCAGGAAAATACATTTACATTCAAATATGGAAGAGTGTGTGTGTGTGTGTGCATATATCATCACTTCAGTGCCATGATAATTTCATAGACTTGATTTTGTTGCTTTTAGTTTTTTTCATGCACCATATGTATTTATATACTTTTCCGTTTTCTGTGCTGCCTGGAATCAAACCCAGGGTTCTTTCTGTTCATGCTAAGTAAGAACTCTGTCACTGAGCTATACCCTCATACCCAACAGGTCTAATTTGAGGCAGGTAAATCTTTTTTTAAAAAAAAAAATAAGACCTATGATACTACTTATCAGTTTGTATACATGTGTAATGAGGTCTGGATTAATTTGAAAGTCTGCTATTAAAAACAAAACATTACTTTTGCATGTTTACCATTATTAATATATATTTGGATTTATTTGATACTTCCTTTGTTCATGATTAACAAGGAGTCTTGTTAATATATATGCAATTTTTTTGCTTCCACTGGGAATAAAAGATAACATTGTGATGTCCCTAAAATCAGCTGCATATTGATCTTCATTTCATTTTTAAAATGCAGTATTATGGTGTGTAATTGCTTAGGCCAACATAACCCAAAAATAGACCCTGGAAGCTTACCTGGTAGATTTCTAAACTGAGTTGCACAACCCTGGCTGGGATTCCAGCAGAGACGAGGACAGGGCTCAGAAGCAACCAGTGAGCTGAGGTTGTTCAAGTACTTTTCTTATCACCCTAGTCATTTTCCATCATTTTCTTTGACACCCATGTAATATTTGAAGGTAATTATTTTATATGATGAAATGGGGATAATTTAAGTAGCAAGAAAATGGTCTAGACCATATACAGCTTTTGCATATATGTTTTTTTATTTTCCTCATTTTGGGTGGTGGAGGAGAGAGTTGGGGGGGGGCGAGTCTGGCTTTGTAGACCAAGCTGCCTTGTGGTCTTGAATCACAATAGATTCCCCCTGCCCCTGCCCTCTCTGGGAGCTGGGCTACCTCTGCAGAGAGGCCTGCAGTAGGCCATCGCCGGTTAACCAGCTGTCATCTGCCCTGTACAGTTTGCTATTGCTAGTTGTGCTGAATGTGACGCTGTTTCTGAAGTTGTCAAAGATAGAACACGCTGCTCAGTCTTTCTACCGGCTGCACCTCCAAGAAGAGAAATCTTTGAAGTAAGTCCCCTACCCCAGCCCGGGCTGTTTCCACCACCTGTTTCTTCGTCACAGAAAATTTAATTTTAGAAATTCTGGTCTGCTGTATCTTGTAGTCATACATGCTTAGTTTTATTTTATTTTATTTTTTTATTTTGTGCAGGGGTGGTGTTGGTGGGGTTTGATTTTGTGTTTTGTTTGCAATCCACGGGGCACAATAATTTCTGTAAATAATAAGGTCAGCAGCTATTTTCATGATTTGTAAGATTTTCTTTTCTTCCAGTTTAGCCTCTGATAGGTTCTCAAGAACAGAAAATATTCAAAAGAACAAAGATCAGGCCCACCGTTTAAAAGGAGTGCTCCAAGATTCCATAGTGATGTTGGAACAGGTAGGCCAGTCTGCTGTTCCCCAGGGGTGTGAATGGGCGGGTCCTCAGCCAGTCCTCTTTAGAAGTACCTTCTTTACAGTTGCTTAGCAACTCTCTCCTCCCACTTTATCATCCTCTCAGTGGTTGACCAGGCCTTATAGAGAAGAGAAACCTTCTCTTTTTCTTCTATAACCGTAACTAGAAATTATCCTATCCTTCAACCCTGTGTTCTCTGTGACTAGTTCTAGGAACATTTTGGCTCAGCATTGTGTACTCCATGTTTAGCACAGGGCCTAGCATGAAACAGGTACTCCAGGTTTGTTGAACAGATGAACGAATACAGGAAGGAAGAAGATAATATTTCTTGGTCTCACGTTGCTTCCAATTTTATCAGAGAAGTCAATTGTCCAGTAGGTTTTCAAATCTGTTTTGAAAAGTACCAAATCAAGTAGGATAGAAGTGGGAAGTAGGGTAGCACTCCCGGAGTAAGTCCAGAGGCAGGGTCTTCCGGGAAGGTTATATGGGGCCTGTAGGCATAGGTAAGGGTAAGGACTGTGAAGGGGATGCCGGATGGATTAGGAAGACGTGGCTTAGCTTCGGGGCTCAAGGTGTTCAGGGGAGAGAGAGTGAAGAGACCGCTGAGCCTTGACAAACATCTAAGAGAACAAACCTTTCCCTTTGGATAATGAGATGGACTTCCTGGAAAGCAAGCGCAGCCTTCCAGCACCTGGGAAGCGGGCCGTAGAATTCACGCAGCAGAGACAGGAGAATCAGGCATTTGGTGGTCAATGTTCTACTTTTGGAGTAAAACAACCAATAAGAATTGAAGTCTGACTTTACCCTTTTGCTTGCAGCTGAAGAGTTCGCTCCTTATGCTTCAGAAAACCTTTGACTTGCTAAATAGGAACAAGACTGGGGTGGCTGCAGAGAGCTAGTGCGAGATGAGCCACCTGGGCCTACAAGACAACCTCCGGGAGGAAATGGAGGAAGAAACCTGTTACTGTCACAGGGACATTTCTGATATTTTTATTGCTGGATTTCTACTAGAACTTATTTAAATAACATTTACTTGGTGATTTCCCTCCAATAGCCTTCAGACTCTGTCTGTTCACGTCTTACAGATATTTTTAAACTGTGAATTTCTCCAGTGAACCATGAAATATATTTTAGAATTGAAGTCCTGTGCCGCAAAAGGGGAAGGGAGCCACCCTGCACACGGTGGCTTCTCTTCTATACTGAGGCTTGTAACTTGACCCTTTAAATTTATCTGTTAGCACAGACTCCCTGTGTGCCCAGTGGGCTGTGTTCATCACTGCTGCGTTTAAGAGCCTAAAAAGCTAAAGAAGAAACCACTCAATCATTTCTCACTGTAGAGGGTCAGTTTCTAGGCCTGTACATTCCAGGTTTGTGTCTTTAAATACTACAGTCTCTTCATGGATCTGGCATTGAAGGTCAGTGGTCAAACCCTTTGAACCTCTGTGTTTTCTGAAAGATTCATGGGCCATGTTGTATCTTACTGAAGGAATACACACACACACCCCTTATATGTACCAAAGGTGAGATTCTTCATATATCAGACAGGACAGTAATTTAGGAGAAGGCAGTATGTAGGATACCAATGCTCAGAATGAACTATTTTTAGTTTTAGAAGCGAGAAGATTATGATAAAACCTTGGCATTTCATGAAGGGTCAAATGAATCCATGAACCCTGCTTGGATTCAGCTTAGCAGTGCCCATGGTGGAAGTGACCCATCTGATTGAAAATAATCTATCATTTTTCATTCTTTACACATGTGTGTAGTTTGTCTTGTTGGCAAATCACAAACTGGGCTCCACAATAAAGGCTGTGGGGGCACTTGAGCTCCACAATAAAGCCTGTAGGGTACATGCACACTGACTGAAGAGGCACAAGCTTGGGCTTTCAGGAATGCTGCTTAGGCATTTACCTCCGCACGAGAGGGTGCAAAAATAAGGACTTTGGAACCTGACTTGAAACCAGCTCCGACCCTCAGGATTTAGGAAAAGTTCAGGACATATTTATTGTTTTGTTCTCTAGAGGTCTTTCTTTGGAATATGCACATCATGCACACATACTACATGTTTTTTTTTTGTTTGTTTGTTTTTTGAGACAGGGTGTCTCTGTGTAGTTCTGGCTATCCTGGAACTTGCCTTGTAGACCAGGCTGGCCTTGCACTCACAGAGATCTGCCTGCCTCTGCCTCCTGAGTGCTGCTGGGATTAAAGGTGAGCGCCACCACCCCCGAGCATCTATTCTTCTTGTTTGAACAACCATTACCTTTAGTGGAACATTTCCCCAATGTCACCAGAGCCCAATGGCATGGCTAACAACATTTCTGAGATGCCTGCAAAGAAAGAAAATACTGGCTAGAGGGAAGTGGGTTTCTCTGGATCAGTCCCAACTAATCTACCTGCAAGGGGGTGCAGAGTAATAACTCCCATTTGTTTTGTTTTTGCTAAGGACATATGAAGTATCTAGCTGTGAGCAACAGAGACTGGACTGAAATTATTAAATTCAGAAAAATGTTAACTGTCAAAGTGAATGTTTTTGTGGTTTCTCTCAAACTACTTTATAATATACCTCAAAAGATTACCAACGTTGCTTTGTAGATAAGACTATGTATGCAGAATTAATAAAATCTGAATCTGTTATGTAGTTTATTTTCTTCTGTTTCTGCTTAAAAGCCAAACCACACCTAGAAAGCCTGGGGTATTGCAAACCTGTATCTAGGCCCACAGTTCTCACAGATTTGTGCCGCTATAAAACCCGGAGAGGTCTCTCTGGGCAATTTCATTGCAAATGCGCAGACTTCTGAAGCCCAACTACCAGAGAGGCCTGGCAGCAAGGCAGCAGACCCAACCTCCAGGACTCAAGAGCGTGAACAAGTTGGATAAGCCAGGACCTGGGCGCAGCAGCAGCAGCAGCTGGCCTCAAGGGAAGGTGGGCGACTGGTGGGGTGGCACCCCAGCACACGGCGGCGGTGCAGATCGAACCCAACGCCTGTTGCGGGCGCAGGGGGACGGTCGGTGGCCGGCGAACGCACGCAGCGCGCGAACCCCTGGGTCTGGTTCCCTTCCCCGGCCAGCACCCCGGGGGGCCCGGCGCAGGTACCGGGTGGCCGGGAGCGCGGCGGGGGAGGGGCCTCGCGGGCAGGCGGCGCACGTGCGGGCGGCGGGATCCCGGCGCCGGGGGCGGGGCACCCGGAAGCGCGCGCCGACCTGCGGAGCGGCGGCCGGGGGCGCCTGGATCGCGAAGGCAGGCGCGCGCACACCGGCGGCGGTGCACACAGGTGGGCGACTCCGCCCCGAACCGCCTGAACCGCCCAGCCCGCGGTGCTGGGTCCCAGACGCAGCCGCGCCCCGAGGAGCCGGTCCTCCTCCCGGTCCCCGCCTTCGTCGGAGGGCAGGTAACTTCTCAGCCAAGGTCATTCTCCAGGCCCGCCCACGCCCTCGGAGCGGCTAGCTCGGAGCGGGCTGGACGGCGATCTCGGGGCTGCCGGGGACTCCTGGCAGCCCGGGGCGGGTGGAGGGTCGCAGCGCCCGGGGAGTCGCTTGCCGGCACCAGCGAGGGTGAGTTTCCACGGCGCGCAGCCTCGGGGTGGGGACCGCTCGGCTCTACCCAGCCGGCACCCGCAGGTGAACTGGGCCGCCCTAGCCCTGCTGTCCCGGGCCGCGTGGTCGGCTGTCGTCATGGGAACGGCTGGTACCCAGATGCTGCTAGCCTGGCTTGGAAGGGGAGGTGAAAATACCCATAGCCCCAGGAATCAAGGAACCCCCTTTCAGGACATGCGGAGCCAGAAAAACCTGATGGAAACCTCCCCCTCCCCCCTTTCTTTTCTTTCTTTCTTTCTCTCTCTTTTTTATTGCTCAGGCGTTGGCGTTGATCACAAGCGAGAATGTGTTTACAGGATGTGAGTTGAGTTCTTGCCACCTTTACCTTCTGAGAGCATAGTGTGCCTCATGGGGACAGGTGCAAACACGGAAGGGCAATATGAAGCCGGTAAAAAAAAAGAAAACCGAGGAACCCGAGTTGGAGCCCCTGTGCTGCTGTGAGTATATAGATCGGAATGGGGAAAAGAACCACGTGGCTGCCTGTTTGTGTGATTGTCAAGACCTCGATGAAGGCTGTGACAGGTAAGCATACAGTTTTCAGAGGCTGACCCCACTGGTTCTGCCGAGACCTACCGTAACTTCTCTCAGGTTTACCATCCAGAATGCTAGAATTCGCTTTTGATTCTATCCCAGAGGATCTAAAATAGAGAATTATTTTTGATGTCGGGTGAAGATTTTATAAAAATGAGGTATGTAGCCGTCCACAGCTGTCCAGTTCCAAACATGAGGACTCAGGAGTTTTCTTTTTAAAGGATAATAATGGGGAGAACACGTAGAACAGGGGATAGTAGGAAGACAAATGTGTCAAGGAACACAACAAACCAGCCCAAACCGCACGTTTAAATGAACATTCAAGAAAGGTGTTATATTCTCAGTGATTTTAGTGGAGTCCATGCAAGGGACCGTTCTCACTTGGCCACCTGGGTCTTGGAGGTTGAAAGATGGTTTTCTGCTTGGTTTACCCCCTGTTTCCGGGAAGAAAGGTCATGTCCACCCCACAGAAACTTTTAATACCATCTTGATTATAGTATTGCCTTATCTTCAGGCCTTTGTTTTCACCACCATATCAGTGATGGAAATGGCTATCTAGAAGGATACCTTTTAGCATCAAGGAGAAACATTTTGTATCAAGCAGCAAGGGACTGCTTTTAGCCATTTTTCTAAAAATATATTTTAAATGTCTGCTTATGGAAAGCATAATGTGAGAGGAAGAGGGATGTTGGAGACAAGCTTTTCCCAGAAGCAATCCCTTCTGGTTACAAAGTCACCGTTACTGTAGATTGTTAATCTAGCCATGAAAAAGCTTTCCCTGGGGATCACTGCAGTCTTCTCTTGAAGCCCATACCCTCTTTATAATTGTTCCTTGTCTTTTTTTTTTTTTTTTTTTTTTGTAGGTAGCCTTAAATATAGCTTCTTTAGACTTAGTCTAAAATCCATACTGAGAAAATAGAGCACTTTGCACTAATGAATGGAGAAATAATGCTGTTTCCATAATGGCTGTCACTCAGGACTGAGGCTTTTCCATTAGCTTTGCCTCTCTCCTAGCCCTTGAAACCTGGGCTGTCCCCTGAGTTCTCCCTCCCCGCTATGTCTACCTTTTTTCCTGGAGACAGGCTTCCCTGTTCCCACTGACCCTGCTGCTCTGTGACTCCAAGTAATCATCTCCCAGTCCTGCTCAAAACAATTGTCGAAAGTTATTTTTACCCAGACTACCTTGACTTTCTTGCCTGTCTTAGTCCACTTAGGCTGCTGGAAGCAAACACTTCAGCGTGGGTACAAGTGATAGAAGTGGATTGCCTACAGTTCTGGAGATGGAGAAGTCCAAGTCAACAGTGCGGGCAGATTTAGTATCTGGTGTGAACCCTCTTCCTCATAGAAGGCATCATCTTGCTACATCCCCACATGGCAAAAGGGATGAATGGCCTGCCTGCCTTGGTCTTCTTTTGTGTGGATGTTAATCTCATTCATGCTCTACCCTGTTGACTCCATCACTTCCTAAAAGCCCTGCCTCTTACTAAGATTGCATTGTGGGCTAAATTTGGACTAAATGAGTTTTAGTGGGCTGCAGATATTCAGGCCTTAGCAGTCTGTCTATCTTTGCCCCCTCCAAATGAATGTCTTCACAATCAAAAATATGTTCCTTACATATCAGCAACCTCCACCAATATTTAATTGTGCAAGTGCCAGCACAGACATGTTAAGTCTGGACAGTGGTCTGAAGAACGTTGTCTAAATCAGAAACAGGAGAAACTCATGAAGGACTTATGCAGTGTCCTTCAGCTACGGGCCTGCGGATAAAAGGCTGTGGGCAGAAGAGAGGCTAAGAGCACTTCTTGCTCTTGTAGAGGACCAGTGTTCAATTCCCAGCATCCACATGGCAGCTTACAACTGCCTGTAATTCTAGTCCCAAGGGATCCAACACCCTCCTCTGACCTCAGTGGGCATGAGGCATATACACGATTCATATACATATATGCAGGTAAAACACACGTACACATAAAACAATAATAAAAAAAAAAAATAGCCAGGCAGTGGTGGCACACACTTTTAATCCCAGCACTTGGGAGGCAGGGACAGGCAGATATCTGTGAGTTCGAGGCCAGCCTAGTCTCAGGTCTACAGTGTGAGTTCCAGGCCAGGCTCCAAAGCTACACGGAGAAAACTCTATTGGGGGTGGGGGATGAAGAAAAAAGTAACAGTTGCATACTTTCAAAACGATAGTGGGACATTAATTAAAAAGACATTCCCATGGCAAAAATGAGAAATAGGGTGGGGGGAGGGGGAAGACAGGTCCCATTCCCACAGGGCAAATGACGTGTTGATGATTCAGGTCTTTTTTGTTTGTTTTTTTGAGACAGGGTTTCTCCGTGTAACGATGTAAGTCTTAAAGATAATATTTGACTATATAGCCCACCTTCCAGACATGCTGAGCTAGAAGTTGGGCCCCTAAGCATAAAGCTCACCACACAACTTTCATGTGTTGGAGTCTTGTGCCTACATAGAGGTTGTGGGCTGCTAGGTCCACCATTTCTGGGGTCTTGGTCAGTTCTTCCCCTACAGCTTTACCAGGCATTGCCTAGTGAGGTTCTCTGCAGTGGTCCTATGCCCATGGGTACACAAGACAGTACCTTAGTGAGTGCTCCATGGGGGTGACTCCGATCCGTGGTACTTCTCAGCCTCAGCCTTGATGTTCTCTGGAACATTCTTTGACATCTACCTGGATATAGCCATGCCTCCATAACTCTTGTATTCTGTAGGGGCATACATAGAATTGGGAACATTCGATGGCGCCCAAGTTTACTACTGATGTCCTTGGGAGTAGTGGCCCCTGCAGCCTACATTGCACCTGGCTTCTCAGGAGCCACACCTGGGGTTTCTGTGAGACGCTACACTAGAGTGTAGGGAGTAGAGACTTGACGGGGGGTGTGAGGCAGTGAGCCCCGAGGTTTCACGGGCACTGAGCCCATTTCCTGTGAAGCCATGGTGTCATCGAGGCCCAAGCATTCTAGGCTTCTAATAGGAATGCAGCCTCAGTCTTCGAACTGTTTTAAGAGTCAACCTCTCATGGTCTTGACGCGTAGCACAGGGCTGAGCCATAGTGATCTTCTGATGGACTCTACACAGGTGTTCACAGTTGTTATCGTTTAGACAGGCCAAGAAGGCCAAGAGCTTTCCAGATCTTCAGGTGTGTCGGATGCCTTATGCAATTGATCCCCAACCCTAATTTCTGAGTTTGCCCGCTGAGCATCTCCCCAGCCTCTCACTTCTTTACTCACATTTGAGCATAAGAATTCAAGAGAAATTGTGCAGCACCCAGAACGCTTTGATTGGAGACTTCTATCAATATTCAGTCCATTGTTCTTCAATCCCACCTTCTACAAAACACTAGGACATGAACACAGTTCAGCCACCTGCCTCATAAATGGTGCTTTCTGGCCACGTTGTTAGGTCGTGGAAGAATGGGCTCCTTTGGCCCCTTCTATAAAGGGTCTAATCCCATTCATGAGGACTTTCCTGTCATGACCAAATCACCTCTTATTTTAAGACCACCCTCCTGAAGCTGTCGCTATATTGTTGACTCTGGCCTTAAATTGCTGGGATAAGGCCTTCATGCAGCTGTAAATAAAGGTGTGTGCCACCATGGCCAGAAGCCTCATCACTTAATACTCAGGTGTTAAGGGTTAGGTTTTAAAATTGGAACATTCAGATAGCAGCATGCCTAACTGCAAAGTCAGCAAACACTATTCCTTGGAGTCATTGGGTTTATTTTAGTTTCTCCTTCATCTTGCTTATGCAGACTCCTGTCTGTGACAGCCCGCTTCACTCCCAGGGCCCAGGACAGGCTGAACTGCACCCATATCTCTTGGCTGAAACACCACCTTTCTTCTTTGCTAGCTGACCATCAAGGTTGAAGTCCAGACCACACCTTTCCACTCAGCCCCTTTGATCTCTGTTCCCTGAGCTTTTAAGAGTTCATTGGAAGATCATGGCCACTCACCTGATACTTTTTGAATTCTCAGTCAGTTTTTTTTTTTTTTTTTTTAAAGATTCATTTGAATGTATACCCACTCAGGTCTAGACATTTGTATTGAATATGTGCATATACCTGTGTATTTAAGGAAGAATGCTGATCGTTACATTTATAAACATCATCTTCCTGAAAAGCTTGTGTTTAGTACTGAGGGAATAAAATGTTGGCTTTTGGTGTCTTATTCACGCTGCTGTTTGCCCCTGTAGTTTTTAATTCACAAATCCACGTGACGCCTATTCTGTTCTCTCTGAATAGATGGCTTACCTGTAAATCAGTGCGGCCAGAGGCTTGCGAAAGAATCACAGATACCATTTCTGATCGCCTCCGAATTCCTTGGCTCAGAGGAGCCAAGAAAGTTAACATTAGCATCGTCCCTCCGCTCACGCTTCTGCCGGTTTTCCTCCACGTGGCTTCCTGGCACTTCCTGCTGGGGGTGGTGGTTCTGACCTCCCTTCCCGTGCTGGCGCTCTGGTACTACTACCTCACTCACAGACGGAAAGAGCAGACACTGTTTTTCCTGAGCCTGGGACTGTTCTCACTGGGCTACATGTACTACGTGTTCCTGCGGGAAGTGGTTCCCAAAGGGCGTGTAGGGCCTGCTCAGCTGGCTCTTCTTACCTGCGGGCTGTTCCTCATACTCTTAGCCTTGTACCGAGCCAAGAAGGATCCAGGCTACCTCAGCAATCCAGCATGCAATGACAAATCCCCAAGCAACAGCCAAATGGAATGCCCCATCAGAAAAGGGCAGGAGAAGACCAAAGGGTTCCCCGGCACAGAAACCTTGGGGAGCCTCAACAACCGCACGCCGAAGGATGATGTCAAGGGCTCCTCCAGGGTGGGACTCGACAGCCCTGCCAAGGTGAAGGAGGACTGGTGTGCCAAGTGCCAGCTAGTACGACCCGCCCGGGCATGGCATTGCCGGATATGTGGTATCTGTGTTAGAAGAATGGATCATCATTGTGTCTGGTATGTTGGAAAGATCTGGAAGCCCAGAAACTAAATTCATAGCCTCCCCATATTTGATCTTCCTTTGTGCTGTCCTAAAGCGTCTCTTTTTCCCAGTTTTACACCTTGTAGATATTTGTAGGCTGGGAGGATGTTCCCGCTTAGTCATCAGGTTTTTTGAGTTTCACAGATTTAGTGCCTTCAGTTTGCCGAAGGAGATCCGACGGAAAACTTCAGGAGTTGGTGTGTTCTCCCCACCTCCCACCCCCCAGCCCCCATGCTTTTTCCTTCTAGTTTTCCTTTGGTTGATTAAAACAAGAATTCATCAGTGGAGATGGCTCAGTTGGTAAAATGCTTGCTAGGCAAGCATGAGGACCTGCGTTTCTCAACACTCATATACAAAGGCCGTGCTTTTGAACCCAGCACTGGGAAGACAGAGGCAGGAGGATCACTGGGGCTTGCTGGCCATCCCATCTAGCTGAATTAGCAAGTTGCTGGTTCAGGGAGAGACCCCGACCCAGAAAATAGGTGGAGGATGATTGAGGAAGATGCCAGCATCAACCTCTGTTTCCACATGCAAGTGTAGACGCCTGCTCTCCTACGAGCGCATGTGGTCCCTGTTTTCACGTGACTCTACTGTGTTCTTGCTGTCCATCTTTAGTCGTTGGATGCAAACGGGTTTCCGCTGGCCCTTGTAGTGGAGGTCCTATCAGATTTCCCTTTATTGGTTTCCTGCCAGGGGATGGCCTTTGTTTTGTACCTTCAAGCTGGCTAGTGACAAGGAAAGTCACATCAGGTCCCTAACACATGAAGTGCAGCATCTAAAACTTCACCGAGTGATGCTGAAGGGATGTTAAGACCCAGCTGTGAATGCTGTAAGTACAGGTGTGCTGTTATGTTGCTCTCGGGGCAGTTCTGGTCAATGAACTGCACTTTAGGCCTGCAGAGAACAGGAGAGAGAGCATAGGGCATGCTGGGAGAGTATTGAAATGGCCAAGTGCATGGCCCCAGGATGGGGACGCCTCTTTTCTGGGACTTGTCTTTAGGTGTAAAGGGCTGTATTTAGTTTTACATTTGCCAACTATCCCCATTGTGTGCATATGCACGTGATGTGTTGGCCCATTTCCAAACGCTTGTATGCAGAATCTGACAGGTTTGTCCTGTCGGAAACCTCTTGCCACTGAGCATCCTGGGATGCTTGGGCAGAAGAGTGGTGGCCTCTGTACCCTGCCCGCTGTGACAGAGCCCACGACGCAGGACCATTTTTTACCTGACCAGCTTCATAATACCGTGTTCTCTGTGCTGCACCCTAGTTTCAGCTGCTTTGGATCTTAACGTATTTTCCAATTTTGTGCAGTATTTCTGACTGTACTTTTACAGTTTTCATAACTGCTTAATCTCAACTGTCCTCATAGCTGGGTAATAGACCTCACTTATTAATATTTAGAAACAGGGGCTGGGGTGTAGCCCAGTGGTAGAGTGTCTGCCTAACATGCACAATGAACCAGGTTCAATCACCAGCACCACATAAAAAAACCCACATATGCATATGTATTATATGTTCATATATGTATACGCTCTATATCTAGATGGATAATTTGTTAGCTGCTGCTTTTTTTTTTTTTTAGTCATGGCTTTAAACTAAGTGATAATGGTTCTACTCTTCCATAGAGAAGATGAGACTTTGTCACTCAGTAGAAAAGGTTTTGTTTCCCTAAAATTGAAAACTAAGATGACTGAGTGTTTCATAACTGAAGGTCCTGCTGTCCCTGTTTTAAAGGCTTTCTTGTATATCGTGTGGGTTATCCGAGACGTTTTCAAATACATTTTCCCCTCTGCTGTTTTGAGGATAAACAGCTGCGTCGGAGAATCAAACCATCAAGCATTTATACTTGCCCTTTTGATCTTCTTGCTCACTTCTGTGTATGGGATATCGCTGACCTTGAACACCATTTGTAGGGATAGAAGCCTCTTCACAGCCCTCTTCTACTGTCCTGGAGTTTATGCAAATTACAGGTAAGTTGTGGAACCCTCTGTTAAGAGGGCCAGTGGGGAAGTCATCATTGTTGCCAGGAACAGGCAGTTATTTGCTCCTAAGTTAGGTGTTCTCAATCAAAGCATAGGGCAGGCTTTGGAGACACTGGGCATCCCTAAAATGGCCAGTAAGCTGTGCAGCAGTTGTGGGTGTGTTCTAGGGTGATTATCAGAAGCAACATTGATGGTGCACACCTTTAATCCGAGTTTGAGGACAACTGCTTCTACAAATAAGTTCCAAGACAGTCAGGGCCACATAGAAAGACCCTGTCTCAACAAACAAACACACAAACACACAGGCCTTGGCTTTATCAGGAACTCCCTCAGCGGAGACGTTCCCCTGTGCCTGCGGTCGCAGCGGGATCCTCTTGAGAGTTGTTCACATCTCTGTAACCTCTCCTTTCTCTCTAACCTCTCATGGTTTGTTCTGCTCTAATTTTTTCTTTCTTTCTTTCTTTTTTTTTTTTTTTAAATTCACCACTCATGATTACTGTGTTATCTAGGTCAAGATTTCTTAGGCATCATTAGGTGGGAACCCATTTATAAACTGTACAGATTCCCATGCAGTGGTGGAAGTGGGATTCTCGTGGTTGGTCTTGCTCCACCTACCCTCCCACACCAAGGGTGCTCTTCCCCCTCACCCCCACACACCAAGGGTGCTGTTGCCCCCCCCCCCCCCATATCTCCTACACACCAAGGGTTTTCTTCCCCCCCCCCCCACACACCAAGGGTTTTCATCCCCCTACCCCCACACACCAAGGGTGCTCTTGCCCCCAACACACACACCAAGGGTGTTCTTGCCCCCCCCACACCCCCCAGGGTGCTTCCTGCCCATACTGTTTCTTTGGTTCTCTTGTTCTTCTCACTCCTTGTTCTCCGAGCAATTTCTGTTCTTGCTATTGTGCCCAGATTGTGGGGGACACTCAAAAGACTATCACAGAGACTGGACCCCATATGTAAAAGCAAAGAGCCTTTATTTTAAGCTTGGAGCTTGGTCTCTCTGTCTTCCAAGGCAATGGTGAGAGCAGAGAGCCCCGAGCTCTGGCAGGGTGAGGTTTTGTTCTTTTTGTTGTTGTTTTTATCATAGCAGAGGTTGGGGTGAGGGGATTTCCAGGGTTCAGGACCCTGATTGACTGACATCTGTTTAGGGATATAGTTGTGTGCTAGGAATGTTTGGAATGTCAGGTACTTCGCCTTAGATTCAGGCCTCCCTGGGTGGGGTCAGTTTATGGCTGTTCTTGGATCTGGGTGTTGCCTACCAGTAATCCTGTCACAGAAGCTGTGTCTGGGCCTCTGAGCCTGTCACGGCAGCTGTGTGGTCAAGCTGTCTTGGGCCCCCCCCCTACAGCTACCAGGCACCCTGTGTGTTGTTAGTTCTTATTAGTCTGTGGCAGAGCTCCCCACTCCAGGTTCGGGTATTACAGATATTTTAGAGAGGTTATTAGCCCTCCCTTCTTGTGGTAACTTTCTATTCTAGACATGTGGATAGTCACTGTGAAATTCTTGGCCAACCCAAGGGTGATAGTGTAACGCAAAGTGTCTGTGTGCTTTGTGGGGCAATGGGGTGCCTGGTCCGACCATTACTTCTCACCCCAGTCTGTGCAGTGATTGCTGTCACCTCAGCTTATGGTGAACTTTTGGATTTGAAATCTGTGAGGTCCTGTTTAACTTTGCAAATGAAGAGCATTGTGATAAAGTGAGAGAGAGGCCTTGGCAGGTGGAGCCAAGGTGTCCCACGGTGGGTAAGAGACAGAGACGCCATGCAGACAGAACTCAGTGGAGAGTTTTATTTGGTGGGGAGAAGAGAAAGGGGGGGGGGAGGGGAGAGAGAAGCGAGGGGGGAGGGGAGAGAGAAGGGAGGGGGGAGGGGAGAGAGAAGGGAGGGGGGAGGGGAGAGAGAAGGGAAGGGGAAGGGAGAGAGAAGGGAGGAGGGAGGGGAGAGAGAAGGGAGGGGGGAGGCTGCACTACCTTGTGGTGAGGGGGAAGAGAGAGTGAAGGGGTCGGAGTCCTTTCTTAAAGGGACCAGACGTAGGATGGCATCAGGAACTGGGCGGGCCAGGCTATGATCTGCTTATTGGCCAGGATTCCGAGAAGTGGGTCTGAATGCTGACAAAGAGCCCGTGATTTCTTTCCACTCTTCACTTTTGTGCATGTCTAAATGAACATGACCTGCTCTTTGATTATGCTAACAGGCAGCCCCAGCCCGCAGTTCATGAAGGAGCCTGGAAGATGTTTTCCTGCCCTGTGTGATTTGGTTTGAAATGTTAGGGTCATACAGCTCTTTTTTATTTTTGTGAATGTATGCCAAATATGTGTGGCTGCTCACAGAGGCCAGAAGGGGGCGTCTGAGCCCCTGGAACTGAAGTGGCAGGTTGTTGTGAGCTAACTCCCTAGGGTGCTGGGAACTGCCCTCACGTTTTCTGGAAGAACAGCAGGCACTCTTAAACCTGGGCCATGGCTCCGGTCTGGCTCCTATGTATAAGTAAAGGGCTGTTAATGGTGACAGTTGTCCTTGTAGTTCTCAAGTCAGCACTGGGCTGCCGACAGAACATTAGATTAGCCCTGTTGTTAGATTCCCATCTCCAGCTTCCTAGAGGACACCAGTAGTGATGTCTCCTGGAACCTCTGCTTCCTCGGGAGTTAGTCACAACCTAGGAATCACTCATTCATTCGACAGGTGATGAATACCTGCTGTCAGGTGCTGCAAGTATAATAAAGCAATGCTCTGCTAAATATAACATGCAAGAAAAATACGTTCTAACAACCCAGAGGAAAATTAACAAGGTTCACCTGGGCACCAGCATTCTGAGGCTACTATGATACCCTCTAATCGGGACTGGAGAGGATGCTCAGGTCCTTACTAAGGAGTATAGGTGTTCAGAAAGGTTCCTTTCTCCAACGCAGCTCGGCTCTGTCCTTCACCTGTGTGTGGTACTCCGTGATCATCACAGCGGGCATGGCCTACATCTTCCTCATCCAGCTGATAAACATCAGCTACAATGTGACGGAGAGGGAAGTCCAGCAGGCCCTACGGCAGAAGACAGGCCGCCGGCTCCTCTGTGGGCTCATCGTGGACACAGGCCAGTACAACAGGGGCTTTCTGCGCAACTGGTACCAGTTCTCCACCCTGGGCGCACACACGGTCCACGCCCCTGCCGAGGACATTGTCTGAAGTGCCTTCCCTGCAGCTCTGAGGGACACCCCTTTCTCTGTCCTTCCGTTTCACACTTCAGTGTCCAGCAGGATTCACCATCATCACCCTCCTCTCAGAGGTCCTGCAGGGCCATGCTCAGGTATGAAGAAAGGACTAAAGAAAAGGAGGTTTTTCTTCTGGCTTCATAACTTAAGGGATCTGAATCCTGAAGCTGCAAGAGTAGAGCCATTTCCAGTCACCTCGCTGAAGCTGCCAAGGATGTGGATTACACATGCACAGGCCAGTAGGAGGAGTTTCTGTCCATTCATGTGAGGAAAAGCGTTAGTTCAAAGGACAGTTCCCACCTAGCCCCCTTTCGATTCTTAATAGCCATATGACCCCTCGCTAGTCACTTTCCCAAGTCTCAGGTTCATCTGGATGGGGGCTTCTGCCTGGCTACCTCCGGAGCAGCCGCGAGGGCCACCTGAGGAGGGGCGTGAAAAGCACTCCTGTCCAATTCAGGCATTCGAAGGTATCGGGTGTTATTAGGGAGTCCCTAAGACTGAAGCCGACTGCTTGTCGATCAGAATACTGAAGCCAGTATTACGATGTTATTGAAATTCTCCTGAAGTGTTAGACCTTGTTCTCACGGGTCAGAGGTGGTAAGAGATCAAGGCTGGGCGTCTCGTCTTGAGAAGGGCAGCTGACGAAAGGGATAATTACTATCCACGCAGTGTGGCGTGGGCAGAAGTTTAAGTGATGAGTGTTTATTAATGTATCATTTTAGGTTTACTGTAATTCTAACAAATATGAATTTCCTCCTTCTACATTTCACCTGGTGAGGTGCTAGCACACAGGTGGCTGGAAGGGGAAGAGACTGTCCTGTTAGAATGTTTTACCCATTTTCCTGGCTAGGGAGGCTGATTAATATCAAGGGCTTGATTTTATTATTATTATTATTATTATTATTATTATTATTATTATTGTGCGTGTATTTCTAGTGCTATAGGTTTATAGCACAAAATGGGAACTTCCATCTGGCATGAACTCTCTCTGGGTGACTGACACTTTCCCAGTCCACACTGTTTCTTGTTCCCCTTCCCTATTAAAAGTATCTCTCTAGGAGAGAACAACAGGGTACATGCGCTTCCCAATAATGGACAGATTGCTGCTTTCTAGCTCTCCCCGATACCTAACTGTCCCTTCGTGTCTCAGAACTATAACTTAGGAAAGACTGTATATTTCTGGAGAATGGGCCGTCTTTCGGCCAGCCATAGAGATGGGAGAGTCCCAAGAGGAAAACTGCCCCTTGACGTGTTTGGTTTTTACACATGTACTTTTCTGGGGTCCCAAAGATCAAAGATACTTTGGGAGACCTTAAATTTGCCTTGGCCTTGTGGCTTCATAGAGGGGAAACAGTGCTGCATTTCCCCCATTTGTGCCTGCTGATAAGTGTGGAGAGGAAATACCAGGGCCTCTGCAGTCAGCCCTGCTTTGCAGCGAGTGCCACCACCCTGAGGCTGGCCGTTAGCCAGGGCTCTCCTGAGATCAGGGGCCTCATTTCATCCAGGTTTGTCATTGCTCTCTCCAGAGAGCTGTTGTTTAACAAACAACAGACTCCATATTCTACTGGAGTTAGCCAGAGAGAGCCTGGGGGTGTTTGCGGCTTCCACAGCCTATGCTTGTCCCAGGCCTAGAGTCAGTTAGAATGAAAGTTGGCTTGGAAACAACTAATTTCTGTGTGGGTTTTAGGTAAGAGAGATGGTAGCAATGTCAGACAGCTTATGTGGGCAGAAATTGGTAGTTTTCATGTCTCTTGAATGCCAGGTACATAGCCAAGTCTGAACATCCAGCTCTGCTAACATATATACAAGTTGTATAGTCAGAACTTGTAGCCTGCCTCATCTTCAGCAGCAGTGCTTATGTGATGTGATGGTGAGCGCTACACCAAGACCCATCACTGGGAGAAAGGAATGACCACGGCCTTTCTCAGAGTTGGCCACTCAAGGTCAGTTCCCCTCACATGGATGGGGGACTCCTTGTCGGCTCTGTGACTCACTGGAATGAAGATGCTTCCATTTCTTTTCTTTTTAGACTTTCTTTTTTCTGTGTGTGTGTCTGTCTGTCTGTGTCTGGAGTTATAGGCATCCCTGAGCTACCTGCCATGGGTGCTGGGAATTGAACCCGGGTCCTCTGGAAGAGCTGCATGTGCTCTCAACTGCTGAGTCATCTCTCCAGCCCAAAGCTTATGTTTCTGGAGAACTGATTGGTGGCTTTCAGAAGAAAGTCAAACCTATAAGAAGATCCTTGTTTTGTCGATCTTTCAGCCTTCTCCCCCCCCTCCCCTATTAAAAGTATCTCTCTAGGAGAGAACAACAGGGTACATGCGCTTCCCAATAATGGACAGATTGCTGCTTTCTAGCTCTCCCCGATACCTAACTGTCCCTTTGTGTCTCAGAACTATAACTTAGGAAAGACTGTATATTTCTGGAGAATGGGCCGTCTTTAGGCCATAGAGATGGGAGAGTCCCAAGAGGAAAACTGCCCCTTGACGTGTTTGGTTTTTACACATGTACTTTTCTGGGGTCCCAAAGACCAAAGATACTTTGGAGACCTTAAATTTGCCTTGGCCTTGTGGCTTCATAGAGGGGAAACAGGAAATACACACTCAGCCTTCTGAAGTGCCTGTTTCTAGGAGATAGGAAACCAGGGTCTGTCCACAAGCAACCTCCACTAGGCCCCAGGCTATCTTCAGCATATATTCCTAGACTTTTGAGCTTTCTTATGATCTCCAGTTGTTTGTGGGATTTTGTTGTAGGCCTTAGTATTCTCCAGGTGGTAAAAGATTAAACTGGAGTCTTTAAAAGGTCAAGGCCTTGCCAGTGGTGGTACATGCCTTTAATCCCAGTACCTGGGAGGCAGAAGCAGGAGGATCTCTGAGTTCAAGTCCAGCCTGGTCTATAGAGTTCCAGGACAGCCAGGGCTACACAGAGAAATCCTGTCTTGAAAAAAACCAAAAAAACCACCCATCCAACCAACAACAACAAAAAAGAGCCAGGCCTTTGTGAATGGGCTGTCCGAAGCATCCAGTGTGGATGAGCCACCAGTCCCCTTGACCATGGGAGAAAGTGCTCCTCAGAAATGTGACTCAGATAAGCAGGTTCTCTCTCTTGGCCTACAGCTGAGCTTCATAAAGACCCATTCTGTCCTGATCTCTTACGTCACCACCACACCACCACCACCACCACCACCACTCCCTGGCAGGCTACTCTGAAGGCCGTTAAAATGAAGCCTTAAGTGTGTTTTGGGGACGGTGCTGTCAGTTTTTCCAGCTACATAGTCTGTAGGATATTGTAACTCTCTGCTCTCCAAGTGGCACTTTCCTTTGGGGGATGCATTGATTGTTGTCTGCTGTACCATCTGCCTAGAAGGAAGATTGCTGTCAACTTTCTCGTCTGCAATAGTCCTTGGGACTTCTAATATTTTTAGCAAGCGAAAACTTTGTATACTAGAACCTTCCACTGCCAGAAAACACAATGCCAGTAAGAGTCTGTGTAATACTCCATCTGCCAGACAGACTTACTTCCTTTGGGTAGGACATGAGCTGTTTATTATGAAGCTCAACTGACAGGCAAAACCCTGTGGACGCACAGCTTTTCCGGCAAAGTTTAAGAAGTGCTGCTCTGTGCGTTCCCTCATCTCTTTAAACTAGCTAGCTAGGTTTCTATGACTGCACTTCCTGTTAGCCATACTTTGATACCCTGCCTTTCAAAAAGGAGCCGCTTATCCAAACAAGTAGTGGATGTGACTTGTGCTGGAGGCACCTGCTTGGAACCCGGTTTGCTTAGCAGCATTTGGCAAGTCAGCTGTTTCCTGTTACACATGCAGAGGTCATTCGGGAAGAATGGAAACCATGTCGAACTGAACACTGAATGAAACTCAGGATGTTCTGGTGAATGTTCGCTGAGATTGATGTAGCTGTTCTGAAGAGGGAGCTGAACTGAGTCCTGACACTGGTGGACAGTCTTCTGCACTTGAACTGGCTCTGACATTTCACTGAGGGACAGCGGGCTGAAAGGGGAGCAAAGTCAGTGGCTTGCTCCAGCTTGGACTTGGGATTCATTAGGACTGGAGCCTTCCTGGGGTGGTTTTCACCTTTAGAGATTCACGTTTAAAGGCAAAGCTTTAAAGCCAGAGATAGTCTGCTTTAATGATACAGATACAATTTTGATGTTTTTCAGGCAAAGCCATTGACAAATGCCATGTAAGAGCAACAAGCTCCATTTGTGGTGCCAGGGTCTGGGTGACTGGATGATCTGTTAGGGCTAAATGGGGGCCTTTTCATTTGACCTAATTTCGGGGTCTGATGTTAGACTAAGTGAAACCCAGGAATGAGTTTAATATTAAATACAACATGAAGTAGGATCCCTGAAGCCGAGCTGGGGGCTAAGGGCTGGACAGTTTGCTTCTTTGTACCTGTATCCACACCCTATCACCTGACTCAGGCGCAAGGCCTTTTCAATGGAGATTTCACAAACTACTGCCATGTGTGCGAAACAATGTCCTGTGACAAGCTGTTTAAAAGGAAAATAAACTGCTCTCTTTACAGAAACTGCTGGTGATTTTGGGTGTGTCCTGAAAGTGTTGGCGCCTCCTGACCACCTCTTTGACCCCATCCTGTGGCCCTTCGCTGACCCTAAACTTCCTCTCCCCTCCCTGGTTCTGCTCAGGCACTAGTTAGCTTCACCATGGCCCATCAAGACTCTGACCATTGAGAGGGGCTATAAGCTGGCACTGGGGCCCTGTCAATACTTAGGACATGTTTACTGAGGGAATTCACCCTCTTCTGCAGGCTAATCATTAAATTAATATTTGTGTAGTTTTGACTTTTTAAGTTGTTAATGGCCAATATTTCCTAAGTGTGCTATAATTAAGTATAAAATGTGACTTAGATGGAATGAGATTAAATATGGTTTTAGTCCCATTTTTCTTGTGGCCATTGGTCTTCCAAACACTTGTGTTTTTAGATGTCACCGTATGATGACATTAAAGAAAAAGGTGTGTGGCTGGGCTGCAGTTCACTTCTGGCTGTTGTCTCTCAGCCCACCACTACACATCTTTCATGAGAAAAGGCCCAGAGCCACTGCACTGGTGTGGCTAGGTCGCTTGAGAGTTATGCTGGATCACACACGTTCACTCAGACAGTTTACTTTACCAATTCAGATGTTCTGGGCTACCACGGCCTTTCTCATTTTACTGTGTGCATTTGTAGACTATCTGAATTTGCCACAATAAAGATACGTTTTATAATGAAAAAAATTCCTAGCAGATGATTCTGTGTAAAAGTTCACAGAAGGGAACGTTTGATCAATCTTTATAGAATTCTAAATATTAGAACATTCTTTGAATTTGGTATAAGTTGCCAGACCAAGCAGACAAAGCAGATGGATTACTTAGAAGCTGCAGTCAGGAGCATGGCTAGGCATTTGATGAGGGGCTGGATGGTCCTTGCTGGAGCCATTATTAGCTTTGGATTTTCCTTCCTGCTCATCAAGGTGCTGCGGCATCCTAGTTGCTCTGAAATCAGGATAAGCTGCTGCACTCTGCTGCAGCTGTATAGAGTGCCTTTTAATCTGCTTGCCATTGGGATGGGCCCTGTTGGGCACTCAAGCCGTGGTTGGAGAACACAGGCTGCCCATCCCTTCTTTTCTCACTGCTTTGTTTCTATCCAATGTTACACTTACCAGCATCTCACAGGAAGTGAAAAGGCTATATCTTCCTTCACAAGTCCAGGCAGGCAAACACTCATCCTTTTTAAAGTTTATTATGCTAAAAATATATAAAATACACTGAACAGAGGTGCTCTAGACTGCTCCTTTGGATGACCCCACTGGGACAGACATGACAACAGATGCCTAGTAACCCAGGAGAGATCAAGAAGGAAACACAAATCCCCAAGATACTTCCACTGGTCTGTGACACACTAGAATGTAAGCCAGGGTCAGATAGGTGTGCAGGTGGAGATAAGCTGCACGGATCCTGGCACCAAAGACCCCCTGAGGACAAGCATGTAGCTCCTGGTACACAGCTGTCACAACGGTGTGAGGATCTGGAAGTCTGGAAGGATGTCCGCAACCTTCCGACGGAGTTGCTCTCGCCGTTCCTCCTTCACTCTCTCTTCTTTTGTAAATTTTACAAATGCCTTCCATGTCCGAAGGGCGACACTGAGAATCTTCCTGCAGGAGAAGGAGGGAGAGGTGGAAATCAGTGGCAAACCCGACAGTATACAATGCTGCTATTAAAAAGAACAGATGGGGATGGCTGTGTGGTAAGTTGACGTTTGCACAGAGAACCCGGCGCTGACAGTGCAAGCTTTGAGAATCCTCGGTGGATCCGGTCACAGCCTGTATATCGACCAACCAGGACCAGGAATTCTGACAGGCTTGGGCAGACAGCAAGCAGCCAAGGGAAAGACACTGATGTGACTGGATCCAGAAGAGCTCAGGGCACCCAGACCTTAGCGATTACATAATTTAAAGCTTGACTAGTGAGCGCATCCCCAACTGTAACAGAAAACGTCTGGAATTCAGTTGAGAACAAAGATGCAAACACCAAGTCTGGAAAGATGATGGGGTCCCAGGTTGAAATGGAGTGCTGTCTTTGGGAAACATGCCTGCCTTTTGAGGACTGTGCACTGGGGATGCTGAGGTGAGGCCTAATAGTCTCTGCCCAGTTAGGCAGAGGCAGTGCTGAGGGAAGGGTTGGGGGGGGGGGCAGAGAAGCACTGGTGTTGTCGAGTCTCAGGGTGAGGAACGTCTGAGGTGTTGAAAGGCAGCAGACTGAATTGGCTACTCCTGAAGAGAGCAGGCCTTGAGGAAAGGTGGGGAGTCACACAGAGTTACAAGTTGGGACACAAGCACAGGGTTGCCGAGGCTATTTGTAAAACTAGACACAGTGATGATATTTGTTCTGGCCTCTTAGCCAGCCAACGATGCCCCAGAATGCACCTCAGTCATTAATTTATGGCTGTTGGTTGATGTTTACTTCTGTTGGTGAAAACATTACATTAAAAACCTAAGAAGGGGTTGGGGATTTAGCTCAGTGGTAGAGTGCTTGCCTAGCAAGTGCAAGGCCCTGGGTTTGGTCCTCAGCTCCAAAAGAAAAAACAAACCTAAGAAGGTCCCAATGAGCAGCACTGCCTCACCGCGTTCAATTCCTCTCCACTCAGCCCGCCACTGAGAGCCTCCTGTGCCAGTCTCTAGGGCCTACCCCAGGCCTGACCTGACCCTCCCTCCCTCCCTCACCTGCTGGAATACAGATTCTCTCTCCTAACTATACTCCAGGCTTCCTGACTTCCACGTTGGCTCCTCTTATTCTACCCTCCTGAAATCTCCGCTTGCTCTAGGGAAATAAACAGCAAAGAAATGGATAGGCACACCGAGGCAGGCTGCTGGTCAGTGGGGGGCATCTGAGCAGAGCTAAGATGAGACTGTTTGCCCTTAAGCTGAGGTGAACTTTCTGCCTCTGAGGGGCAGAATAGGAGCCAGTGGGGCAGGGACAGAGGAGCCAGGAACGAGGAACAGAGCGGGAAAGAGACACAGTCATATCAGCGCTGCACCAAGCAGGTTGACCTCATTTCTTGTTGATTGCATAGTGTTCCTATACTGACTTGAGACCCTGAAAGGGAACACTGTCCTGCTATTATGATGACAGCGAGGAAGGGAATGGGAAGGGAGACGTGTCAAGAGCAGGGTGATTTAAGCAAGAAAACCCTGTGCAGAGTCCAGTGAGCTACCTGCTGTGTGTTATTTGTACATGGGGGTGTAGGCTGTTCCCCTATTAGAAAATGAAATCATGATATCACTCCCCCAGGGTCATTACAGTCATAAGACATGGTCTGTGCTAACATCCCAAATGAATCCTCAGGCTGAGGAAGACGGACAACTGAGGCAGATAAATGGAGGCTGGATGCACATTCACAGTGGCATGAAACTTAGCACACACAGTAGCTATGATTGGGCTGAGCAGTGCATTAATCTATTACTGTTTCCTTGTTTGGTCTTTACAACAGCCCAGAGGGAAATTCTGTTCTTACTCATTTTCAAGATTGTTTAAATTCTAAAGGTTTTATCTTTCATTACATCTGTTTGTTTATTGTGCATTGTGGGTCTGTTTGTACGTGGTATGCACATACCACATGGGGTCATCAGTCTCAGTGGCAGGCACCATTACTCACTATGCTATCGTGCTGACCCTGTAACAGAAGATTCAAAAGGTTAGGAATCCAGAGTCACATGACACTGAATCCTACCCTTCCTCTAAAGCAGATGCACTTATCCAAAGGTAAGTCCCCTGAATACTGTCACTTACTGTGTAGTCATATTTATTTACACCAAATTATAATACTTGTTAGTCTATTCCCAGCCCACTGATTCTAATACATTCAGAACAAACAGGTTTTGCTAGGAGTGGGTGTCCTGGTGTAACAAAATGTGCAAGAGATGTGCATACACACAGTGAAAATGAAGCATCCCAAAATGAATGTGAGGCAAGGAGGAGAGGGCGACTCCACACCTCACAAGCCTCCATGTCTCAGAGGTGTCGCTGTAAGCGCCCAGTACATCAACTCTGCTTCCTGGTAGTGACACTTGACCATCGAAGAGAGCTTCCTTCCGGTCTACTCTCAGAACACTTCTGTACAAATGCCTAGGGGAGTTCTCGTGAGAGAACACATGTGTACTCGTTGGTATTTGTGTGGATTGCATTATTTCTCAACAAAAAGGACCTATTTTAAACATTAGCTAATAATACAACGTCTATACACAGAATTCAAAACAAGGAAAAGCTACACTGTAGTGTTGAAGGTGACATGCTTAGGAGGGGAGCAAGGAAGTGTTCATCATACAAGTCAGTAGATTTATTTAGTGGTAGCGGGGACTTGTGATTAGGAAGGGCCTGTGCAACAATGATGTTCCACCTTGATGTCAGTTGTGGTGACATGGGTGTCTAGTAATTACTGTCTTTGTATGGTTTACACACTTTAAAATTTTGTGCTATGTTTCGCAATGTTTAAAAAGTCAAACTTAAAAATGAAGCTCTGTGTTAAGGGTACTTGTTATCTTGCAGGGGACCTGCATTTGGTTTCTAGCGCCCACATGGTGGCTCACAACCACTTCTAACTCCAGTTCCAGGAGATCCTATGCCATCCTCTGACCTCTGTGGACACGAGGCATGCATGTGGTACACATACATTTGCACGGGCTCACTCTCACACACATTAAGAAAACAAAACTGTGTGACTAATAAGGAACACATTTGCTTATATGTCCCATTTGTTCACATTCAGTACCTGGCAGCCCCTACGTAGATAGCACAGGCCGCCTCCTCATTTGAAAGTTGGTTTCCTGTGCTGCTCTCACCCGTGTGAATCAGGAGAGCCCAGCTCTCCTAGCCTGCACCTCATGTTTTCACAGAGCAGCAGCTGAGTATGTTACAGACAGCTGGGGAGTCAGGGAGCTTGAGCGCCAAGCCTTACCTGTCACAATGTTCTGCTGCAATCTCAAGTTTTCCCTGGGATTCCATCTTCAGATCCCTGACCATGCTAAACCATGCCCTGAAAACCTTCTTCTGCAGTACGTGGACACAGAGTTTTCTTACTTCCTTCTCCAGATCATTGACATACTAGTGAGTGAAGACACAAGGAAAAATGAGACATAATAAACAATAGAGTAAAAAACAAATGAGAGAGAACCAAAACAGAACATACAAAGCAAAGTAATAAAGGATGCAAAAGGCTGAGAGATATCAAGGCAGTCAAGATAATATCTTCTGCAGTGTACTATAACAATAACAACAGTTCAGAAGCACAAACGGGTAAGATTGACGGGAGGTTTCCAAAATCAACCTAAGTACTGTGTGACCAAAAAAACAAGGACTATAAAAAACAAAAGCCGAAGTAAGGATTCACTACAGTATAAACATAAGCTTTCTGGGAAAAGTGACATGTGCTTGGGAGTCTATACTAACCAAAGTTGACAACATTCCAAAGGGAGGCACTGGACTCATGGCTCTATGTTTTGAAAAACAAAAGCGAGTATAGCATTATGAAGGCCATTTAGTTTTTATGGGGAGTCGAGCAGGGAGCTGGATTATCTAGCTTTGGTTTCCTGAGGCAAGGTCTTGCTATATATGCTAGCTAGCTTTGAACTCATCATGGCAGTCTTCCTGCCTCAGCTTCCCAAGTGCTGAGATCACAGGCATGCGTCAGCAAACGTGGCTCAAGGAGAGACATTTCAAGTCCTTTCCCTGTGGCCTTACCTGGAGCCAGCTTCGGATGACTCTTCTGCACAACAGTTGGGAATACAACTGATCAGCCTGGGCTGTCCTTGTAGCCAGAGTTTCCTGGCTGTACTGGAACCAACTGAGCAGGCATTTTCTTTGTAGCGCCAAAGAGTAATGTTCTTCTGCTACCTGAAAACATTTTTAATGAAAAGAGGAATTTATTCCTTAAACTTTAAATCCCTTAAGGGAACATACATAACTAGGGGAATGGTACTATATAGCAGGTTTAGTAGTTATTGGACAAGAATAATCTTGAGTTGGCTATAGTCTATGTCCTAAAAGACTGGCTGTTGGCCTTGTTCTGTGGAGGCCACAGATTCACATCATGCACGCTCATTCAGTCCTGACTCACTGGAGGTTGCTGACATTGGCTGGTGTGGACATGGAATGAGCACTTTCCACGACATCACTCCATGTCCGCTTACCTCTGGACTGGGTGGCTGGCAGTGCTCTTGGTTTGCTCTCCTGGAACTTGGACAGCAAGTCCATAACAGATGGCTCTTTATTATGTACTTAACCACTGTCTAATTGAGGAAATGCCGATACTTTCAATTAGTTTTGTAGAACGAACTGTCACCAGGATTGAAATTTAGACATTATCAATAAACCACAAAACCATTGATTCAAAAATAACATGATGAATATTTTAATGTCTTACCAATTTAAGTGGCTGAGAGTATCATCCCAAATAAATACAAGTCAGCTTTTATGTATGAAAAAGAGACTGTTATGTTCCTGTGACAGGAGAAAAGACCCTTCTCTTTGCAGACCTCTCTAGACAGTGACACATTTCCCTAGGTCTCATCTAGCCACCTGCACTGTGAACAAGTTTATTCAAGCAGATCTGGAAATGGCCATCAGGGCCATCACGGGGGCTCTGTGACACATCCAAACCTGGCAGCCAAAGGCAGAATAACACTGCATCTGTTTTGAACTTCTTGGTCATTGACTTGAACGCCCGGGCGTTCTATGTCCTGGTAAGTTTATTGGGGGAATTGGAGACATTTCATTGGTGTTAGATCTCAAGGATCCCTGTGGCAGAGTGACTCCCATGCCATACTTAAAAACAGCATTATGTACTCTTTGCAATCCGTTTTCACAGCGCCTCCCAATGGAGTAAACGGAGCCTCATTCCTTCTGAGTGACCTTGAGCCTGGCCTTATGACTGCTTTGTTCAATGAACTACTAGTGGGCAGTGTTAGGTACCTACTTAGATTAGCGGCCTGGAGGTCACCTCATAATGTGCAGCTTATAAAACAATAGCCTAGAGCTATGGGCTGATTATCACTCAAAAGAATGGGGTCTGAATATACCTTCCACCCTGGGAAGAGACATGACATTCCAAATGACGTCACTAATAAAGTTGTCTATGATTTATTTTATTTTCATTATTTGTCTATATGTATGTGGGTGCCCACAGATGTCAGAAAAAGGTATTAGATTCCTTGGAGCCTGAAAAATCAACCAGTTGAGAGCACCCAAGGGTGCTGGGAAATGAACTCTAGATCTCTGCAGGAGCAGCCAGCACTCAACCAGTGAACCACCTCTCCAGCCTGATAACTGTCTTCTCAACCTCGGAGATTGCTCTCTATTTGGAGGCTGTCTAATGAAGAACAAAGATACACCAAGCCTTCTTGAAGCTGAGAAATACAACTGGGTGTGTCACTCACTCCACTGGACAGACCCAGTCCCTCAGGAGAAGCTGCCTTTTCTAGATACTGTAGAAATAGAATACCTGCCTTAAAATGTGAAGTGGAACGATATGGTCTCTTGGTCATTGTACAGTCCTACCCCTTGGGGGTGTCTTCCATTTCATTCTGCAATAAAATTTACCCATGTTCCTACTGTACAACCTTTTCTGAGGGAGATCACAAGGACCTTGGAGAGAAGGACTCCAGAGCAAGGTCCTGGTGATGGACACCAGAGGTTCACAACAGGGCATGGTCCATCTGCTGGTTAACTGCTAGGTGGAAGGCACAACCTGAGTAGCTCTGAATCCACTATTTAGGGTTGGGGAGAGACTGGAACCAAAGCTATGGCTGGCCTGCAGACTCCTGGGAAATGGGAATCAGTTGTAGTGCACTGAGATTTTGGGGTTGTCTATGGACTTTATCATAGCAGAGATCCAGCCACCCTTCTTACATTCTCTCTGTTGTAAACCATGCCAAAATTGAGTCTCCTCTAGTCCCCTGCAGCATGATCTCTAATAAAACCATTCTAGTTTCCAGAACCAGTTAAATTACAAGTATTTAGAAAACCAAATCTAAACTCTTCTTCAAAACAGAGAAGTATATATTCTCAAGCCAGTTCTCTTTCTGGCGTTCAAAAGCACCAAATTCCCTGCACCCTAACCCTGACATTCATGCTCATGATCGCTGTGACAGGCCTACTTTCTAATTCGGGGTTTGCTATCATGATGGTGAGCACCAAATTCCCTGCACCCTAACCCTGACATTCATGGTGCTCATGCTCGCTGTGACAGGCCTACTTTCTAATTCGGGGTTTGCTATCACGATGGTGAGCACTAAATTCCCTGCACCCTAACACCTGACATTCATGGTGCTCATGCTCTCTGTGACAGGCCTACTTTCTAATTCGGGGTTTGCTATCACGATGGTGAGCACCAAATTCCCTGCACCCTAACCCTGACATTCATGCTCATGCTCGCTGTGACAGGCCTACTTTCTAATTCGGGGTTTGCTATCATGATGGTGAGCACCAAATTCCCTGCACCCTAACCCTGACATTCATGGTGCTCATGCTCGCTGTGACAGGCCTACTTTCTAATTCGGGGTTTGCTATCACGATGGTGAGCACCAAATTCCCTGCACCCTAACCCTGACATTCATGGTGCTCATGCTCGCTGTGACAGGCCTACTTTCTAATTCGGGGTTTGCTGTCACGATGGTGAGCACCAAATTCCCTGCACCCTAACACCTGACATTCATGGTGCTCATGCTCGCTGTGACAGGCCTACTTTCTAATTCGGGGTTTGCTGTCACGATGGTGTACCTCAAGGCTTTGCTTGCTTTGCATTCTCAGTCTCTTCCAGGGCTCCAGGCCTCTTTTCCTTAGCAAGACCTTTTCATAATGATCTTTAGCTACTGCTTCCAACTCTTGATTTCTCTTAATTCTCTTCTGTTTCTCTAGCTCTTTCTGGGGGGTGAAAAAGCAAAAAAAAAATTCCATGATTAAAAAAAAAACCTTAAGAAGTTCATTTAAACAAGAAGTCAATGAATTTACCATGTAACCACTAAATAGTGTGCCAATTATAATGAACTCTGGAATATATATAAATATATATGTATACACACGTATATTTAAAGGATTTGCTAAAAAGGTCAAGAAAGGTGGTCATGAGCTCTACATCAATCTGAGCTATGTATTCTTAGGTTTATTCAATATTGTTCATAGAAATGAGCTCCACTCCCCTCATTACTAAAAAGTCAAAAATCTACTCAAGAAAGAAATCAGGAAGTTTTCCTTATTATTACAGAAAATCCAGCAATGCAAACCTCCACTAGAGTTATGATGTAGAGCCTTGTATATAAATAATGATGGTCAGTCAAATGGCAACCCCATTGAAAGTCTTAGAAGAATATTCTTACCACTGAGTTGTTTTTCTTTCCTAAGTCAATAGCAAGTCCAGATACAAGCTAAAAGCATTTATCATCATCACACAGCCCTCTGTCCTGAGCAGAAAGATTAACTACCCCTGTGGTTCCCTGAGAAAAAAGACACCTTGTGCTCTTCACAGAAGGCATACACTTGTGAGTGGTGTGCCTGAGAAAGAGGACAGAAATGTAACAGCCTACCCTACAAATACCATTATGTGTTTATTTTCTGTCTTCTAATAAAAGCAGCCGGTAGTAAAGGTGGTAGAGAAAAGTCTGCTGAACTAGAGTGAGTACAGCAAGGCACTGCTTTAAAAGCAGACTGCAGGCTGTGCGCTGTGCTCACTTGTGGGGCAGAAATACGGCAACACTCAAGTTCCTTTTTCATTCTCTCATTTCGTGTCCGGAAAAGGACAGTGGTGAAATGGTTGATTCAACAAGCTACTTTGTGTGCCTGAGCCTTCTGCAAGAAGAGGGGAGAGGAGAAGGGAGGGAAAGAGAGAGAGAGACAGAATCAGAATATTTCTAACAGGGAAGGGAGAGTGTTCTCATCTTCCAATTCAATTACCTAGCTGCAAGTTCCTGAAAATGAAATGTCCACACTCTTTAGGAAATTACATCAAAATTACCTTTATAATCTTTATTTCAGACACTCAAGATCCTTTTTGAATGGGAGGCAGATATAAAACCTGTAGATAAGCATTTCTTCACGAGTAGTAAAAGGAGGGTAAAGAATAAGTGGGGAAACAGAAATGGGTTGTTTCCATATGCAAGGAATTTCCCTGCATCAATGGAGGCTTGCAGACAGACATCAGAGCCTGATTTCCACCCTTTGGAGAAGCCTTTGGGCTCAGGCTAAAGAACCTACTTGCACGAACTTCTTTGTAGAGGAAGTGAATGGCAGCTGATCTGTATCCACTCTGCTGAGACACTGACATGATATGATTTTGTTTTGAGAAAGCATTTATATTAGGAATCTACACAGTGGGGTTTCAAAGAGCACATAGTCCCCTCAGGTTAAAAAGCAATATTAAATAAGAGTTTCTCTCTGATTTAAATTATATTTTGCATAATTACAAATGATGTACAGAAACAATATCTTATCTAAATGTTTAGCTGTATCAGCCACTATGTCTTGAGATAAAGGTCAAGGATTACAAGTATGTAAAGGGGAGTATAGGGCACTCAAATTCTAACACTAATTTCTTCACACTGGATCACGGAAATCAAAATAGAAACATATGCCAATTTAAAACAAATAAAAGCAAATAAAACCAAAATACAACCACCAACAAAAGTCCCTGTGATCCATGGGATTTCAATGTACACTCTATTCCTCACCTAGTCTCAATCCACTGGAAAGTGGCACCTTTCCTAAGTCGCCACAGAAAGCACTCTTTGTCCAGGTCATGAATGATGCCAATGTTTCCAAGTCAAAGAGCCACTTGTCTCCTTCAGAGCTGGGCTCAGTCATACTGCCCTGGGTCCACCAGCACCCCTCCCCTAATGCACACACTTCTCACACTGTTCTGACTGTAAGCTCTCCTGGATCCTCAGGGAAAATATTCACGCATCCTAGGCTGTGGCCCCGAACTCTCATCTCTGTCCAGACAACCCCCTGCCAGGTTGATTCTAGTCATTTCAAGAGCATTAAAAACATTGACATATTTGAAGTTTCAAGATTCCATATTTCAGCTTGATGTGCAAACTTCTCTGTCCAGCTGTGTGTACCTAACAGGTATTTGACTCATCTATGTGTGTCTTGTGGGGCCTCCTCTGTATCCAGCAGCTCAAATATCGTCTGCTCAGAACAGCTCTCCCATCCATCTTGTTTCCTGCATCATTCTCCCCTGCCCACTTCTTTAGATGCTGGTCCATTACCTCTTTTCCAAATTGGCAGAGGTGATTTCTAAAGGCGGGATGATGTCCATCCTCACCGCTCTGTTTCAACACCCAGAGCAAAGACTAGCACATAAACAAATAGTTCACGGGTATTTACCCAATGAGCGAGAGGGTTTACTAAACACAGAAGTCTTCATTTTCTTTGATAAAATTATATTTTTCAATAACAGATGTCCAGGAGGCAGAGGCAGGTGGATCTCTGTGAGTTCGAGGCCAGCCTGGGCTACCAAGTGAGTTCCAGGAAAGGCACAAAGCTACACAGGGAAACCCTGTCTTGAAAAAACAAAAAAACAAAAAAACCCAAAATAACAGATGCCAATTTCCCAGTAGTTAAAAGCATATTTATAAACTGGGAAGGGTGGTACCCATCTTTAATCCCAGTACTTGGAAGGCAGAGGCAGGTGGATCTCTGAGTTCAAGGCCAGCCTGGTCTACAAAGCAGGTTCCCAAGTGGCCATCAACTCCCACCCTGAAAAAAAAAGCATATTTATATGACCATTAAAAAAAGCTTGATAAATGGTATTACAAAATATGCATCTGACAAAAGACAATGGGACTTTAGGAGAAGGTTTTTATTTCTAGGTCGTGTTTTAAGACCCAGGAATGGCATTCTTACTGTCATGTTGGACATACTTTCCCATGAGGGCCACAGAAACAGGAAGCTGTAGCCACGCCCAACCCTTATACCCCTTCCTCCTGAATACAGATGGCCACTTTATCACAGTCTTTTCCTGAAGACTTCCTTTGTCCTAAAACTTAACATTGCCTGTTGTCTTAATTAGTCTTTTGTCAGCTTGACACTAGCTGGAGTTATCTGGGAAGAGGACCCTCAACTCAGATGTTCTTAGGCAAGTCACTGGGGCACTGTCTTAATTAGATGTGGGAGGGCCCAGCTCACTGTGGGCAGTACCACCCCTGGACAAGTGGTCCTGGGTGGTATAGAAGGAAGCAGGCTGAGCAAGCCATGGGGAGCAAGCCAGTAAGCAGCACCCCTCCATCATCTCTGCTTCAGTTCCTGCCTTGGCTTCCCTAATGATGGTCTGTAACCCTGAGCCAAACAACTTCCTCCCCAAGCTGTTTTTGGGCATGGTCTTTTATTATAGCAATAGACAACCAAACTAAGACACATGTCCTTCTCCACACACATAACTGGGCTCATCCTATATTCTGTATGCAGAGAAATACATATGATTGTCCCTGAGACAATCTGTCATAGCAATAGTAGGGTTACTCATCTATCTAATTAGAAAATATGGTACCTCTATAGGACAGTATGCTAATAAATTCAAAGAGAACAAAAAAAAAAAAAAAACAAAAACAAAAAAACAAAAAACCCTGCCAAGTAGAAGAAGTTAAACCAGAAGATTTCCCTCAAAGACAGCTAGCCACATGCAACTGACAGAGAAGTCACAGCAGGCACTGGTTCAGGAGTGCCATCCAGGTTTTGTTGTCCATAGGAATAACATTACCATGGCCTTGGAGGTTGCATAGCTGGTTTAGTTATATGAAGTCTACAAGGAAGCCAGGAGCTGCTTATACAGAATATGATGCCTCAAAAGCATTAAGACCGTGTGACAAACAGAGTGGGCGAGCACACTGTGCACAGCATGTTCACACAGAAGAAAAGGAGACATCCGACGCACACACTCTAGAGCTGAAATCACTCTCAAGGAAGGCTCAGTCACAGCCAGTCTGCAGATGCACTGATCTCCAATGTAGGTGGTTGCAGACTGAATGGAAGCTGGTCTACAGGAAAAGGCTTTGTGTCTGTTGCTATGGGCTGGCATTTCTAAAAAGGAAAGGTTTGGGCTTGGTAGAGTGAGATAAAACACTCTCCTGGCCAGCAATAGTTTTTTCAATCATTTTGGTCTGTTCCAACAAGAGAAAAGCCAGACAGAGAACAGAACTAATGTCTTTTTGTGAATTGATCTGAGGCACGTAGTCATCCCCCAAACTGGGGAGACAGGCACTATTAGGGGGCATTAACTGCTCACCTGATAATGCAGAAAGTGCCAGATACTGAATTGCTAAAGTAGAAATTCTGGTGAAGTGCTTGGTGTGGGGGTGGGGTGGGGAGGTGAAAGTATACTCCCGTAGGAAGGGTACGGCTCGTGAGAGGGGCCACTCCTCTGCAAACTTTTCCTCTATGAACCCCGAATGTTTTCACAGGGATGATAAGGACCGAGAGGAGGTTTCTTGAACGGTCTGCCTGGGAGACAGGGGAGAAAAGAGGAGCGACAGCCCCAAATCCGCCAGAGCATTCTGGGGGGGGGTTGTTGTTGTTGTTGTTTTGGTTTTTTTTTAAAACCTTATTTACTTTTATTTTGGTACTTTGCCTGCATGTATGTCTGTGAGGGTATGTATGTCTGTGATCCCCTGGAACTGGAGTTACAGACACTTGTGAGCTGCCCTGTGGGTGCTGGGAATTGAACCCGGGTCCTCTGGAAGAACAGTCAGTGCTTTTAACTGCTGAGCCATCTCTCCAGCCCAGCCCAGAGAATGAAAGCTCTCTCTAGAGGTACCACCTGAGAACAGTGGGGAAGCCCACATTGTGGCGAGGGAGGGCATTTGGGAAGTCTGCCAGATGTGATGCCTCCCCCCCAACCGCTACAGGGAAAGGCTTGCAGTCACAGAGCAAGGAGGGAAGTGAGGGGAAAACAGGCCAGCCAACCTCCATAGCAGGAATGGAAACTCCAGAGCCAGAGCTGGGCCGGCCAGGGATGGAAATGTAACCAGAGCAGACACACACACACACACACACACACACACACACACACACACACACACACACACCCTGTGCCTTATCATCTACTTACAAACAGTGTGTTACAAAACTGGAGGAACTGAAAAGGACATGGCCTCTGCAGAGCAGCACAAAGTGAAGACCCAAAGCCAAAGTCACTAAAAAAGTGAAGCCTCTGGTGTCCATAGCAACAACAAAAGCCAATGGTAGTAACCACAGCAACAATAAACATCAAACAAAGCCCAATTCCTGCCTAGATTAACACAAATCTTCACAATGAAGTCCTACACAGTTACATTTCTATTGCTCTAAGCAAATGTCTGGTTTTCAATGACAATATATATGATACACCAAAAGATAAGGATAATTTACGGAAAGATAACACAGTCATCAGAACAAGACACAGATATGACAGAGATGACGAAGCTATCAGAATTTTAAATAATGTACGACAACGTTAGACACTGCAGCGGGAAAGGTGGACATCATCCACTGCCAGGTAGGTAAATGCGTAGACATGAAAACCGTAAGGGCCAAAACAAATCGCTAGCCTACTGTTAGAAATGAGGTGACAGAAATGGGGAGGGCCTTCAGTGTCCTCGTTGCTGGATGAAATAGCTGAAGAAAGGACCAGGCACCATGAAAATAAGAGTAAGGAAGTCATAGTAACTGCAAAGTAACAAGAGAATGAAAAACTGGTACAGCTGAGAAACCTAACTCTTGATGATCGGGAACCTGGAGGGAGACTGGAAAGAAGAGGCAACTGAAATATCTGAAGAACAGTGGGTAAAAGTAGTTCTAAATTTTGTGACAAAACACAAAACTATACATCGAAGAAGCTTAAGACTACTAAGCAAGGCAAGCAACCTAACAAACCAAGCACATCTAGATAAGTCATATTCATAGGGTGACAACGAGGCAGTCGTAAAGACAGGAGAGGGAAGAGACAGACTCCTCCAGCCAACTGTTACAGACTGAAGTCCTTACTTTGAAACCCTACCTCTGATGTGTCAGTAAATGACCTATGTAAGAAGCAGTGAAGAGTAGAAAACCTCGTACCACATTCCAGAGAGCTTTCTGTTCTCTCCCTCCTCGTGAACCTGTACCAAAGCAAAGGTCCTGTAAGGACACGAGGGACTGAGGCTGTCAGAAAGGAAGGAAGCAGATTAGATGCTGAAGGACTCTGCTGCCAGAAGCCCGGCCCCACAGAACTGCTACAGTTCATAAATATATGACACAGACTAAGAATTTAGATCTGTACAGAGAAATAAAGGACACTAGAAATTGAAGGCAAAATCCAATAATCCTATCATTAATACCACTAAAAGACAACTGTGTAAGTCAGTTCAGAAAGGCACTGAGTATTCATAGCCTGATACAAACAAAATATGATACATATGACGGAGTAACCTGATGGGAGAGAGGAAATGAAATCTAAGGATGGAGAAGGCTCTCAGATGATATGGGAAGTCTGTGATTTGAAGGGGGATGGAGATTAGTAAACACGAGGCAACGCTAAAAATACTCTTAAAAGGGAAACAAATAGTAGAGGAGAGTAGGCAGGATCATAAACATGCTTATTAAAGTCAGAGAAGAAAAGAGAAATGGAGGACAAGTACCACAGATCGGGGACAGCATATTTTAATTCAATTATGTCAATGTCACCTTTATATTAATAGCATAAAAATATGAAAAATGTTTGCTAGAAAAGATTCCAGGTTAGATACTTAGTTTGCTTTCTATTCTCATAAACATTGTGACCAACTTTCTTCCAGAGTGCTGAAGAGGAAAGAATACTTTCAAACTCATTTTGTGAGGCCAGCCTTAGTCTGAACCAAAGCCAAACAAAGATGATACAAGAACAGAAAATATAGTCCCTGATGACTACCACTTTAAATCCGCAATAAAACAGTAACAAACCAAGTTCAAGATCACATTAAAAGTATCATACACAACAAGTAAGTAAAATTTATTCCAGGAATGTAAGGACAGTTCAATCTATACACATCAATAAATGTGATATATCATTTTAATAATAATAATTCTGTGATTGTCTCAGTAGACGAGAAACATAAGACAAAATTCAATATCCATTTATAATATAAATTCACAGTGAATTGAATATATAAGGAATACTCCAGGATGACAACATATGATGAACCACAGGAAACATATAACATCCAATAGCTTAACAGCTCCCAAATGAATTAACAGATCTGAAACAGATTTTGAGACAGAGTGCAGGATAACCTTGAACTCATTATAACAAATCATATACATTTGAATTAATGGGAGTTAAAGTTCCAATTGTCAGAGAGAACATTTGCAAGCAAACAAGATGGATGGCTATAATAAACCCTCTGGTCCTGGATTAGAGCTGGAGACATCAGTATGAGTCCACTTTAATTGTATAAGAAGGAATGGTTATAATCAGTTGTGTATGCATGGCTTATAGGCTTATATATTTATATATGTATGTGTATATGTATGTGTATATCGTCTAACCCTGTCTTCCAACGTTCCAGAATCAGGGATGTCCCAGCAGTAACATAGTACTCAGTGCCCAGACCTTCTTTTCAGATACCATGTAGAACGAAGGCATCTTGAAAAAATGTCGGATTTCTAGGGCTTGGCAGTGAAAATATGAGATGAGAAACTCCAGAGAGTAAGGTGTTTAGAAAGCAGAGAAGGATAGGGCACACCTAACCAGGAGCAGGCCTCAAAGGGCTCCCAAAGCCAGCCAAACCACAATTTAAACAATAAAGTTATTAACAGTATTTCTCATTGTCCAAAGTACAAAATTAATAAACAAGAATCCGTAGTTATATAATGATGACTGAATAAATAAATAAAGGAAGCGGTCAGTTTTATGTTCAGACCCTAGCACTCCCTGTAGATACTCCTCCAGCGAGGTTACAGAGCCGGACTGCCCCTTCTCCTGCCTTGAGAGAAGACTAGGATTGAACACATCTCTGCCAAAGGACAAAGTGTGACAAGGGAAAACCAGAAACTACAGTGATGAAACCTGTTGGGCACTGGCTAACTCAGGTCATCGAGTAGACATCAACAGATGTGCTTCATTTGGGTCTCATGTACAATGCTGCCACGCGTTTAAGAGGGACCCGGTGTCACCATAAAAACCCCCTAGTGCAGAGTGACTGTCAGAAAAACAGCAACCAGAAATGAAGGGAGGTTTCTGAAATCTTCAGAAAAGTCAGGAGCAATGAGGAAAGACAGAAACTGTCACAGCCCAGGGGGCAGGCACTAAGGGACAGGACGACTGCAGGGGTGTGATATTCCAAAGTAAGTCTTAATGTTCTTGGAAACCAGTGTCTGCAGGAATGTGCTCGTGTTGACTTCTAACCAGTGCTTTGTGGTGATACTGGGTAGCACTGGATGAAAAAGACACACAGCACAATACCATCCTCACAATTTTTCTGTAAATCTGTATTAATCCCAAACAAAGATCTGAAGAATTCTGCATATGCTCATGTTAGAGTCTAAAAAAGACAAAAGTTTACAGCTACCTAGACCTACAGGCAGGCAATTGTCAATCTATTAACAGAGAGATGCACAGAGGAAAAGGCCCAGTGTAGAGATGCTAAGATGCTATAATAGAGGAGTTAATTCTGAGTGCTGAGCACAGATATTTTCTCTCTACTTTGTATTTCTCAAGTTTTCTACAGTGAACAGATATGAGAGACACATTTGTTATACTGTATGTTCTTAAATTTATTTTGTTGCTTTATAGTAGTATGACCTCAAATTGTTCTATGATATGTTGCAGGGTGCTTTATAAAAATGGTCTGTAGTCAGATATGGATGTTGACATTGGTGTACTGTGTCTCTTTTCTGGAGACTCATAATGTCTGGTAGGATGTCAAAAGTTCTGGGAAGTCAACTAATTAAGGAACCTTGTTTATCTTAAATAGCATTTTCCAAAACCATTTGACTACCGAATTTACACTTTCTCCAACTGCTTACTATTTCAGGAGCGGCGAAGACGACAGGAAGAGAACACATGTTGGGGAAATGTGTTTCAGAATGTCTTACCAGTTTTTTAAGGGAAGAAACAGCTGCTTTTAGAGATTTCTTATGTTGATTTAGCAAAGGATGAAAATGCTTCTACTGTCTCCAAAATCTCTGTGGATTTTGCCTCATATGACTTCTTGACTCTTTGTTCTGAGCAGCATCTGACACAGCAAATCCTCCACTACATTTCCTCCAAAAGATAAGGTCATGACTTCTCAACTAGCATTTAATGACCTGCTTTCCAAGTTACTCTGAAGCATATTTTCTTCTAAGTATTCATTCACCACATTTGCTGAGAGCATCCTATGCCCTTGGCACACCAATGCCCAACGCAATACTGAGTAGAGAGAGCCACCAGATCACTAGCAATGGGCCGCAACAGAGAGGCAACTGGCCAAAGATGCTACTAAAGAAGACTCTACTCACCATCTTCTTCAGCCTCTTTTCCTCTCGTTTCCTCTCAAGCTGAGCTTCCTTTTCTTCTGCATCCTTCTTCTGGCGTTCTTCCTCCTGGGCCTTTAGCTGAGCCTGAATGAGATTAGAAGATGGAAAACTCGGAAGCCTTCCTTTGAGTGGGAAAGGAGATCTTTTGTGGTGGGGCAGTCAAGTATCTACCAAGTGCCAGCCCTGCTCCTGGATTATGAATGCATTTTATGAGAGGAGGGGAAGCCTCAACCATGCCCTGTAACTTAGGGGTCTCTGAAAGGCCCTTCTCCTGCCTGAAGGAGACCCAGCATATGAGTATGGCCACTCCGCTTTCATGCTCAAATTACTATTTTCAGTTCTTACTTTTACTTGTGAAACAGGAAACCTGATGTGAAATCTGGTTAGCCCATAGCACACAGAACTGTTAAATTTTCTTCTTGTAGGTGTAAAATTTGCTTCTAGCAGTGGGTCAAACTTTGGAAGATACTGTTCTTTGCAAAGTCATTGGGTCAGACATCTATCTATATACAGTAAACTAATTGTGGTTATCTGTGAACCTTCCAATCTGCTAGCTGTCATTCACTTTTGTAACATTTCCTTTCTGTTCTGCTAATGCTGTTGAGTACAACCTTCCTTATTTTCCTAAAACTGAATTCAAAGGGGGTAGGCCCCAAGCCTTTCTGAGTTGTTCTAACTCGACTATCTCAGGAGGCATGGACAAGCAAGGTTCCAGCCTGTGCAATCTGAACAAATCACTTTGCTTGCCTCAGTTTGCATTCTGAATTTATTACCAATTTGTCTTCTTCTTGTTTTTTCTTCCTTTCTGCCAAGATCCTCCTACGTTCAGCTCGTTGAATTGCTCTCTCTTCCATGGCTAAAAAATAGTAACATAGTCCCAATATAAAAAAAATTATGAGGCCCTTTGTAAAATAAATTTCTCCATATTATAGTCATGTTTAGAGTTATCATTAGTGTTTTCTTATAAATTGAACACTTTGTCATATGGAGCTTATTTAACTCAACAGGTTAAAGATGTAACATCAGCAATGATGAACAATTTACATGCTCATTATGTTTTTGTTATATTTCTTTTTTTTAAAGTTTTCTTTTTTAAAAAATTTATTTATTTCAATGTGCATTGGTGTTTTTGCTATGGTTGTTGGGTCCCATTGAAACTGGCATTACATACAGTTGTGAGCTGCCATGCAGGCACTGGGACTTGAACCTGGGTCCTCTGGAAGACCAGTTGGTACTCTTAACCTCTGAGCCATCTCTCCAGCCCTGTTTACATTTCTTCATAATATATTTCTATTGGTTTAAATAAGACAATGTTCTTGGATGGTGGACTTTCAGTATATGGGATTCCGAAGTCCGAATTTTAATACATTGCTGATGAACACAGAAAAATGTAACAAGTACTTGAAGAGTAGAAAAATTCCTTCAATCTCACTTTAAGTGAGGCTACGGATTTTTCTGAAGTCACTGTCCATGTGTCTGTATAGCAAGAAGAAAAAGCTAAAGTTGGGGTCATGGTGAATACATTTCAGTGTAGTTTTAAGACCCAGGCACGCAGATGGGCAGGAAATGGAAGTGAACCAGGCATTTGGAGAACTGGCATCAGAATGAATTTGAGTGTCAGACTCCTGTTCTTGACAGTTTATTAAATATCGATCCAAAAGAAACAAATGTGCAAGATGGTCTGATAATATGACTGTAATCAGTCAGGGCTGGCACAGGAAGGGGGGCATGGGCAGCAGGAGCATCGAGTTCTGCTCATGAAGCCAGCCAATGGTGACTTTCAGTTCCTTGGGCCGTGTTACAGAGAAGAAAATTTCAGTCCAAGTTTTAAGAATTAATAAACAAAAACTCACCAAGCTATTTCTTACGGATATTAAGTGTCTGCTTTGCCACAGAAGATTAGTGGTGGTGGCACAGATGGCAGAGGAGACTGTCCTTAAGGAGGCAGAAATAGACTAGAGGATTAGAGGAAGGAGCGGAGAAGCATCTCAGCGGTGCGGCTCTCCATCTCTTCTAGATTGAATCATTAAAGTCTCCTTGAAAAATAGACCGGGACTCTAAAATAGCTAAGTCATTGATCAAACAATAATTCCAAAAACTTATCACAATGCACCGGATATTTCCTGATCAGTGGGCAAAGGCAGCATCAGCTACTGTCCTGCCAGATGGCTGATATAGAGACATCCGATCTCTTCATTGACAGGCACCAACTACAATGTCTTCAGATGGCATTACTTCTTGCTAGGGTGGCAAATCTGCCACAGCTTAAAAAAAAAAACCCAAACTCAGATTTACAAAACTCAATGTAATTGACAAACTACTCCCCACCATGTGCATATATACACACACGTGAGCAGAGCAGCTATGTGATAAAATCAACTAGTACAATTACTAGGTGGGCCCTGAGGAATGCCTCTACTCTCAAAGCATTATATAGTTTTTAAATCAACAGTTCCATGTGCATCTAAAATGCTATCAAACTAAACTGTCTGGCTGTACACCTTATTACCAAAATGCTACTCTTAAGCTAATGCATCATAAAATGACAGACTAACTTGACTTGAATTGCTATAAAGTCCTCAGTATTTGGGCAGTGATAGAGTATAATGGCAGATGAACTTTATCAATGTTTAGCCTTAGCCACTACTCAGGCTTTTCAATTGTGTAGTTGCCCCCCCCCCCCCAGAACTGATGCACCTTTCATAACTCTGTGTGTGTGTGTGTGCGCGCGCGCGCGTGCGTGAATGTGTTAGCTGCAAAGGCACAAGGACTGGCAAAAGGGAAGCAAAGAGAGTCGTGGAGGACCCCTGTGTGTCCCGTTCCTCCAGTGTGACAAATCTTAGCTTTTCACCAGGCTTTACCACATCTCAAAGCCTGAGAGCTGTAAGCAGGCAGTCCCAGACAAATGCCACTCCAGCCAGCATGAAGGCCATCAGGACAGCCTTGCCTTTCAGTAAGGGATGGGGTGCTGTCGGGGTCCTTTTGGACGCAGAAAATGAATTTCTGGACTCAGTTCTACTATCTTCACACCTTGAGGAAAGAACAGATGAACTAGAAGAAAATAAAGAGACAAAGAAAAGAAAAACAGTTTAAAATCAATAATTAGCTTCCTTCAGGTTAACTGAGTTAATGATGAACTGTTATCCCCACACTAAAGATGGCATAAGGAAGACCCCACCTCGTCTTCTAATCAGTTCTCCTAAACCTTCATCACACACCAAGTATGTCTCAGTCACATCTGAAACTGTCTTAAGAGACTTTGGGGGAATCTAGAACTCCTATTCCAAGCCTGAAGGTTCATAATTTTACTTTGAAAAGCAAGCAAGGTAAAGACCCAGTCCATGGGGTCCATGTTGTCCACCCTAGCTTCTCAGCATTAAACATAATCAGAAACTCAGAAATCTAGTCAGAACAAGCATTTTTCTCTTTCCCTACACAATTACAAAGTTCCTCTCACAAAGGCAGCTACCACCCAGTCTCACTATATAGTGATGTCCTTCTAGGCAGCCATTTGCTTTAAATATCTATGTACACCTCTATGGGCAAGTCAGAATACACGGAGCTTTTTGGCTCTGTGAGTGTACAGAGCACATAAAGCCCACAGAGTGGAGAAGCCAAGACACTCAGCAGCCTCTTTCTCAAAGGTGAGCCCCCTCCAAACAAACCCGGTCAGAGAGTGCTCTGACGCTGCAGACATACTTCCGAGGCCTCTGGCAGCTTCCCTGTGGCTCCTCTGCTCTTCTGGGACTGGACAGAAGGTGACTCTGTAATTCTGTGACTGCTGCTGCACGCTCAGCTGCCCACTGCGCCTCCACCAACCGCTGCTTTTCCTTCAGCTTTTGAATGGTTTTCTGCGGTTCCTCAAGCTTCTTCTTTTGCCTCTCAATCAGCTGGTGCTGGTAGACATGGTGATGGTGGAAATGCCTCTCACAAACAGGCTCTGCTCCCTGGCTACTAGTGGTCCCAGGCTTTTCATGGCTACCAGGCTGTTCAGAGGTCTCAGCATCTGGAATCTTGGGCTGCTTTGTGCCAGGTGTGCTCGCAGAGACATCTGGGAGGGGACCCTGAAAATTACCCTTGGTTGTTCTTTCTGGGGAATGGCTGAGCATACAACCACTGCTCCCCATGGGTGCCTTTTCCTGTGAAGTGGGCATGATGGTGACCTGAGGAAAAGATAATATTCTATCTCAATACTGATGAGCTGAGATCCTGGCTTGGTCTCATTACTGTTGTTCTGTTCAGTGGCACAAGTGTCTGCACCTCAGCTAGAGGTGCCTTGATCTCCAGACCCTGCCCAGGCACCTCAGACACCCCAGCTTAGCTCTGTGAGCCACTCAGGATGTACACTGGGCTCCCCATGAAGAGTGAGGGGGACGTGCCAGGGCTGTGAGAGCTCTTATCATGGGCCAAGGCATCTGCAATGAGCTGGAAGGAACTGCTTCTTTTGTTTTTTGGGGAGAGTATTTCATGTAGCTCAGGCTGGCCTCCAACTAATGACCCTCCTGCTTCCCCTTGCCCAAAGTGATGGAACTACATGTGTGTACAACATGCCCAACCTTCTCTCATGATTTTCTCAAGTTCATTTTGTAACTACATAAGTTTATTGCTTACATTATAAAACTTTTTAAATGTAAAATTGACCCTGAAATTTGTAGAAATCTGAACATTTTGTGACATGGGATATGTTTTTTCCTCAAGAATGTTAGAAAATTTTCTTCTTCACTTCAGACATTTGGAGGCTTTTTCTTAAGTCTAAACGTATGTATGTATATATGTATGTATGTATGTATGTATGCATGTATGTATGTCATATAGTAATTTTTTGTTTTGTACAGGTAAAATACTTTTTGCTGACTTTTTTCATTTAAAGGTAACAACAGTAAGAACTTGATAAGAAAAAAGGTTCCTTTCAGCGATTTCTTAAGAGCTGTTCTTAAGGCCTGTTCTGTCTTTACTAAATTCATCCTTGAATAGAGTACAGATTTCAACCCGAGGTCTGGTTTAGAGACTAATAATCTCCAGCTCTTCCCTAACTCTCTGTTTTGGGAAGTTTTTGGAAAGCCAGGGCTATGCAAATATTTGTACTACATAAGAACAATTTAATCTAAAATTGTACTAGCATACAATGTAATATCTTTCAAAGATGGAAACTTCATTTATTGACAGGATTCATGCTCAGTGACGTTATCCAGGGGGGGAGGGAAAAAATCATTCCTAACAGCAAAACTTATTCTGGCCAAAATTTGTGTCAAGTTAGAATGTTTGAGCCCGTGATTTGATCAGCTACTAATTCTGCCATGTGCAATGGCATAAGCAGGAAAAGCCATAAGCTGTCCTATGTTAGAAGCCTTCAGCACTACCAGGGAACCATCCTCAGGGACTCAAAAGTAATGTTCATGCTGCTGGAAATGCTTTCCAAGACTTAGCTGAAGTGAGAGATGTGATACATGGAAACTCTGACATGTTAAAGACTTTAAAAAAATCACCTTTTAGTTTAGAAATGTCGGTGGACATTTATTCATGAGAACACCTGCTTATGTAATTTAGAATCAAGCAGGGTAGATGTTTTAGGTGCTTTTAAACTTTGTGGTAATGACCCCTTATTAACCCAGCAAGACTGCATAAGAGCCTTGAGTACAGCAACAAGGCTTCTTTGGGATCATGGTAACTCTGAAGGTAGCAACAGGAGACTGAAACAAAAGCTTAATGGTACAGTTTGTACTCACTGGAAAGAGCTGCACAGCCTGCTCTACTCAGAGGAAATTACCTACCAGCTAATGATCGTTCTGAACTCTTTCAAGGCATTCGTCTGTTCATGTTTTACTGTACATCCCAGAAAGGATGGAGTTGATTTCGTGAACCATAAGGTCTATTTTAGTCCCTTGTTTTCTTTTATTCTGTTTTTTCCACAAAATTATTGGCTTGATTAAACTTTTTCTTCTTCAGTTTAGATACTTGGAGGCTTTTTCTGAAATACGTGTGTGCGTGTGCGTGTGCATGTGTGTGTGCGTGTGCGTGTGCGTGTGTGTGTGTGTGTGTGTGTGTGTGTGTGTATGTGTATTATACAGTATTTTTTTTTTTTTTTACACAGGAAAAGTATTTTTGCTGACTTTTTTCATTTAAAGATAAGAACAGTAGAACTTAGTAAGATATAAATCTTTTCTGGTCTCAATAGAGACAAAATTATCTAGCTGATATAAAGGTGGATAAAATGTCTGGCGGAAGGGCCTAGAATGTTGCATAAGCCCCAGTAAGCATTCTTAGGAGCCTTCTTTGCTGAAAGTATGCTTAACTGAAAGCCAGCCTGCTCGCTCACAGTAATCAGGGTATAAAGCAAGGCTGAGACCCTCAGGTGCCCAATTGAATTTTATGTGTCTGAGTTAAGTCCTGAACAGCACTTTGAGCAGGGTGGAGGCAGAAGATCGTCTCCTCAGGCTTTCTAACAAGACAAGTGCAACAAAGGAGAAAGACTGTCAGGAGTGACCTCATCAAAAATGAGCAGCTGGGCACAGCACCGAACTCCAAACCAAACCAAAAGGCAGAAGACCAAGTGGACAAGAGGTCTGCAGCACACATAATCACGTTCGCCTCAGTATTCCTAAAAGTCTAAAGAACTCCTGTAGATAAAGAGGTACATACACAGGTAGAAAAATGAACAAAGGTACTAATAGACGACTTACTTATGCTATATGTCTATATCCATATCCATACGTGTATACAGGCAATATAAAAATGCTGAACTTCACAGCAATAAAAATGCAAATGATAAGGAAACCATAAGATAAAGACAGAACATGCATTCTGTGTGAAAGTATTTACCCTAAGTAGAGCATTATGTGTGTATACATGCAGAGACTTAGTTACTAGTGGGAGGCTGAGTGTGACACTCTTGGAACAGTGACAACTTACATTTCAGCCATCCAGGAGTTAAATTCACCTCATGTCATTACAAAGCAAATAGCAGAGAACTGTAGTCCATAACCAGGGTAGGTATCCAGTTCACCTGCAGAACTAAAATTACTGGTGCCCCATTCCCAGAAATTCTGATTAGTAGGTCTAGCTCTGAGAGATACTTTTAATGAAGAGTTATTGCTAAGGTATATTTAATAACATAAAAAATGTCCATGTTCTATTTAGAAAATTCAAGATGTTTATAGGAAAATAAAATAGTTACATTCATATTAAAAAAAAACTAACCAAACAAACCCCACAGAATACCCTTGCATAATCCCAACACTTGGGAAGTAGAGGCAGGAGGGTCAGGAGTTCAAGGCCAACCTTTGCTACTGTGTGTATTTTAGGCCAGCCTGTATTATATGTGACCAGGACTCAAAAACAAGCAAAGAGGGACTGGAGAGATGGCTCAGTGGTTAAGAGCTCTGGCTGCTCTTCCAAATAGACCCAGTTTCAATTCCCAGCACCCACATGGCAGCTCACAACTGTCTGTAACTCCAAGAACTGACGCCCTCACACAGACATACATGCAGGTAAAACACCAATGCACATAAAATAAAAATAAATAAATTTAGAAAAAGCAAGCAAGCAAGCAAACAAACAAACAAAAAACCAACAAGACTTCCTTTTCCCGATTATGGCTAGATTTCTTCAGTGACCTAGTTAAGGGAAATTGAAAGCTAAATAAAATATTAAAAATAACAAATTTATATATGCCTCAACAGAGAAAAGAATAGATAACTATACTTCCAGATAATGGAATTATAGACTGGGTTGTTTATGGAGACTGGCCTTGAACTCACTAAATAGCACAGGCTGACTTGGAGATTGCAATTACAGATATATACCATCATCACTGACTTTTTTAAAATTAAATTCTTGGCAATTTTTCTCCTACTAAATGGTCACAATTAGTATGAACAACTTTTCTTATTAGAAAAAAAACCCTTAAGAATACATTATATCACAATCTTATCCAAACAGGAAAGTGTGAAGGTCATATGGGGGCTCAAGGGTTGTCATCAAGCTTTACCCATCTCTTTCCACGGGCCTTTCACTTAGCTGTTATGATCCCTTCTGTATCATGTCCTTACCAACTTCTAGCTAGCCCAACACTGACGTATGACTATTAAAAAATATATATTTGGTTAAGGAAATGATCACAGCCTGAGTGGTAACCTCTGTGCACTGTAGCAGCCCTAACCTTTGCATGGCCTAGACGAGGCAGTCTGACTCAGCTGCTATAGAAGGTCAAAGCTGAGATGCAAATCCATAATAAACACGAAGCCCCAACAAAGGGAACAAATGTACCTTTCCACTTGCTCCTGGTGGGTCCACTGTGGCTGTTGTCCCAGCAAGAAGCCGGATTCCTGAGGAGGCATTTGAACTGAGTTTCCCGAGGGAGGCTGCCTTCAGCAGCTCGTCCATTTTCTTCCTCGTTTGCTCCTTTGCTAGAGCCAGCTCTCTCTTTATAACTTCTGAACCATGCCAACGCTGCCATTCCGAAAAGCAGTAACGAAGAACTTGTTTCCGGTTATACTCTGTAGCCAGTTGTTGTTTTCTAAGAGACAAAGTACGTCCATTAAAAAAAAAAAAGCCATTTATAGTATTAGTAGTATTAGCTCATAATGTAAATGAAACATAAAGCCAAAGGAGTTCCTGAAATGCTCCATCTTATCATGTTATAGTAAACTAAATGGAATTATGTTCCTCGGAGCAGACTCTAGTCAAAGGCATCAACACCTCAGCATCACCTTTAAGAAGAAAAAGCAGTTGTACCGTTCTATCTTCCAAATAAGACATTAATTTATATTATATACACATGTAACTATTTTGAAAAGAAGAATGCATTAGGGGAAGAGATTCAGGCAGGGGTGGAAATCTAAGGCAGGTACGTTAGGAGAAAAATTCAATAACCTAGCCACATCACTCAATGGTGCCAATAATTATGACTTATCACCGGATGGTGACCCACGCCTTTAATCCCAACACTTGGGAGGCAGAGACAGGCCAATCTCTGTGAATTTGAGGCCAGTTGGGTCTACAAAGCAAGTCCCAAGACGGCTAGGGCTGTTGTTACACAGAGAAACCCTGTCTCAAAAACCAAACAGACAAACAAACGAGAAAAAAGACTTCTCAGAGTCTTGGTCAAGGCCTGACAGTGACCTCATTACAGAGCTGCCCAGGGAGAGGGGCACTGAAGAGGACTCGTTGCCCAAAGCCCTGAGCTGAAGGAATGGTTCTGTGGTGAAGAGATAGCGAAGCACTGGACACACGTGAAGGGCACAGGCCAGGCTCCAGCTCTCAGGGAGCTCATCCATCACCTAAGAAAGGGCTCCCGGAATCTTCGTAAACATTAGCGACCCTGGCTGGTTGGAGTGGGAGTGGACGTTATTGATTTCCCCGTGGGAATCATCCCCAGGAGACATCATGGTGGAAGTTGGTCAAGAATTCAAGCCTTGGGCTGAGGAGAAGGCTGGCAGGTAAAGCATTTGCCACACAAATGTGTGGACTGGAGTTCAGATCCCCAGGGGCCATGTTAACAGCAGGTAGATGTGGTGGCCTGTCTGTAATCTCAAAACAGGGAAATGGAAAGAAGGAATCCTTAGAGCAAGCTGGCTAGCCACACTAGAAGAGTACCCGCTTCAGCAAGAGACCTTGACTCAATCCATAAGGCAAAGAATATAAGACACCTGACACAACCTTGGGCCTCCATCTGCACACATGTGAACATCACATCTGCACATACACAACCTTGGGCCTCCATCTGCACACATGTGAACATCACAGCTGCACATACACAACCTTGGGCCTCCATCTGCACACATGTGAACATCACAGCTGCACATACACAACCTTGAGTCTCCATCTACACACATGTGAGCATCACATCTGCACATACACAACCTTGGGCCTCCATCTGCACACATGTGAACATCACAGCTGCACATACACAACCTTGGGCCTCCATCTGCACACATGTGAACATCACATCTGCACATACACAACTTTGAGTCTCCATCTGCACACATGTGAACATCACAGCTGCATCAACACACCACACACGCTCAGGACTCAGGCCTAGAGGTTTCTTGTATCTATCTATTGGGGGACAGTTATCACTGTGACATTGGAACTTATTCTGTTATTGATTATGTGGCATCAGGTGTCCATTTGGAGACTTTAAATCCAATATCATTTATTTGCCTTCTTTATTTTATCTTGTAAACATAACTGAGTTCTCCATAACACTGTTTGCTTAACTCTTTCTATTAAACATTATATATACACTCTGGGGTTCTATCAAGAAAATCATAACCACTTAAATCAGTGAGTAAGGAGAGTATTTCTAGAGATTAAAAAAAATTGTTTATTTTTGTGTATGACTGTTCTGGCTGCATGTAAGTACATACTCAGACCACATGCACATATGCAGTACCCAGAGAGGCCGGAAGAGGATGTCAGATCCCTCTGGAACTGCAGTTGCAGAAGGCTGTGAACCCCCACAAGAGGGTGCCCCAAACTGAATCCAGGTCCTTTGCAAGAACATCAAGTACTTTTAACTGCTGAGTCATCTTTCCAGTCCCCATTTCTATAGTTTTTCAAAATAGTTTACATAACTTCTGGCCTTCTCTGATGGTTACCTACAGTGAAAAATGTAACTTAATGTAGAAGTTTACAAACTTAAATGAAACGAAGTTTCACCAAATAGTATTTCCCCTTGCTACCAGAAATGCACAGCCAGTCCAGCCTTGATATATGAGCGCCTCACCTGCCGTGGTTTCTACATTCCTTCTAAGACTGTGCAGACTGAACTCCTACTGTAACAATATGAAGAAGTGGGGCTTGGACAGGTGACTAGGGAGCTAGAGATCCTAGCTCGGTGTTATATGCCTAGCAGCCAGGAAAAACACAAAAATGGCTAATCAGGCTGTGAAGGCTCTGCCCCTAGGAACAGACTGATGCTCTTGTCCTGGAGGTGGGTAACCATGCCATGCTCTGGGCTCCTAAGTCCCCAGGACTAGGAACCAAATAAACTTCTATTGTTCATAAATCATTTGGCCTATGATACTCTGCTACAGCTGCAGAAAAGTGACCAGGACAGTTTCCAACAGCATATATCATTATATTTCATTGATCTTCATAATGGTTGATTATAATATTGATGATGGCTGGCGAATACTTGGTGACTGGCAGAGTTTCTATAATAAAAGTATATTATAGGCATAATAAATATGTATGTATTTTTACTATAATGGAAGTAGATTAAGTATCTAATGAGACTGACTTGATACAATTTTTAGAAGAGGCAGTAAGCTAAATAGCAGGGAAAGCAGTAAAAAAACTGCTAAGCTAAGTAAGGAGACAAACAAAAACCTAGAGTTCTCAACAGTGAGGAAAATTCATACACTTTAGGATGGAAGATGCTTGTTGCTGAGTCTGATTAACGTGAAATCCAATTTACACCAATCTTCTCAAGAAGGATAGGTGTAGAGGTGCCCGGTGTGCTAATATCATTTCTACAGCATGAACGGCCCAAAGCAGCACTGGGCTTCTGACCTTCAGTTCAGGTCTTTAGATGCTACGAAAGACAAAGAGAAAACCATCTCCATAACTCCATCAAGACTAATGGTAGGAATATGAGAAGAAGGACGTGTTTGTTCCAGTGCCGAGAGCCCTCTGTGATGGCTGCAGTGGAGATCTGGAATGCAGTTAGGCCTCCCGGGCTCTGCCAGTTAAGGTGGAGGGCAGAAGACAGACCCTGAAACCAGAGAGGCTGTTCCCATGCCTGCTGCTCTGCACTCCATTTTGGCCCGGTGACAATTCCCCATGTGAGCCAACTTCCATACTTTTTAAAAGATTGCTAAAAATATAGCTAGCTCTGAAATGGGGGTAAAATCACCTCAATTTCATAAAACCTTGGTGAGATGCAATTGCTTAGTTAAATTCACCTGAAAAAAAAAAAAAAGGCTCAAGCCACAGTTCCCAGTAACCATAAAGAAGGACAGAGTGCCTTATGGAAAACAGCCTGTCCCAATATGCTTGTGAGCTAAATCAGAACATTTCTAGCAAGAATGTATAAATTGATCATCATAATTACATAACTGCCTGCAAAGAAAGGCTGCCTCTGCAGGCCTAAGAACACAAAACAGGAATGATTTAAACAGGAATCCAAGTGTGAATCAAGTTGCCCAGGATCAATACCTCTAATAGTGCTTTTAGTGAGAGGTGTGTAATGTAGAACCCTGAAGTCAGGAGAACTCCAAGCAGATCTGGGAGTGGGCAAGTGGCTGATGGTCTCTAAGCTGCAGATCCATCCTCAGAAATGGTCCTGAGAACTCTACACTGCCTAGTCTTCAAATGTTTTTTTTTTTTTTCTGTTGTTACCTTAAATAAATAAAAAAAAATCTAAAAATATAGAATGAAATCTATAACAAAGTATTAATGCTGTCTTACAGCAAGACTATTGGATGTCTAAACTGTGTCTTAATGTTTACATTCTTTTTGGGTGGGGTCACATGGTGGGTGTGTGGAGGCCAGAGGACAACTTGCAGGAGTCAGTTCTCTCCTTCCACCATGTGGCTTCTGCAGATGATCATCAGGCTTGACGGCAGGTGTCTTTATCGTCTGAGCCATTTCACTGGCCCTGTGTCTTGAATTTTTCAAAAGGGAATGAAGAGAGGATAAATAACCACATGCCGGTGATCTGACTAAGTGCCGAAACCTGACGCAGAACATGATCACAGCAGTGACAGGGTCAGCTGCATTTGGGATGAGCAGGTTCAGCAGGAATAGGAAAGAGCAAGCTAATGCATTCCATAATGCACCAGGTAGCCCCCAGGGAAACCGGGAATAGAAGACAATTCTGTTTAAAGGAGTTTTTAAAGTGAGCCAGGCAGTGCAAGTCTGATCCTCTGACAGATCTTATTAGGGGCTTCACCGGATGCATATGCCACACGGCTTCTGGCCACTCACCTGGGAACTAGGTGAACACAGGGGGGAAGGTGACTGAGCATGATTAAAAGAAGTGCTCTATATTTGATTCCCCACAGGAGGCTGAACTGAGAAGTGTGAGAAATGAAGAATTAGGGACAATCAGGGACTATAGGCACAAAGAAATGGGGGACGGGGGCTTGAGAAATGACAGGGAGAGATCAAGGCATGTTCTAGGCAGGGCCAGAGGACTGAAGAGGGCAGCCCAGGACATGTGGAAGGTGGTTGGTACAGCCTAGGGTGGGTACTTCCCAGGGAAGTCCAGAGGAAGCAGGGGATCAGAACTCAAGAAAGACCAGCAGACGCTACTGAAAGCAAACCCTGCTTATTCCCAATTTCCTGTAGAGTTGCCTAGAAATTCAAAGAAGAAGGGAGAGGAGAATAATAGATATGGAACCAACCTGTGAAAGTGAATATGCTAAGGAAATTGACACTGTTAAAATTTCAATACCACTACATCAAAGGTGTGAATAAGAGAGTTTTATGGCATTACCTAAGCAAATGAATCTGGAAATGTTTGTTATGCTGAAATTATAGTATGATATTATATTAAAATTTAGTAAAACCATTAGTCACAATAACCTTTCTTTTTTCATTTTATTTTATTTTTTTGAGACTAGGTCTCATGTAACCCAGACTGGCCTCAGACTGGCTATGTGCTAAGGATGACCTCCAATTCCTCATCGCCCTGCCTTCTCCTCTCCAATCTAGGACTACAGGCATGCACCATCACACCCAACATCATCACTACTTCTGAAAGAAAAGAGATGGATGGAAATAGAATGACCACAATTCCTACTAGAGAAAGCAAGATACATTTGTAGAATAAGTGGATGAACCCTTGGAGTGGAGGTGAGGCTGTGCACAGAAAGCCAAGGAGGTCCCTAAATTATGGATAAGAACAGAGGGATTTGCTGCTGCGTTAGAGGGTGAGAGGGAAGAACAGAAGAAAGCCCACAGGCTCGGCCCTGCAGGGGAGCAGGCCATGAGGAGAAACCTCAGGGAACAAAACCACTGTGGGTGCAGAAACCGGGATGTGGATTCAGCTCACATCTGAGTAACAGACAAGTGGTTTCAACAGCATCCTGTGATGAGCCACAGCATCACCTGTGTCCTGTCACGCCCTGTGAGGAACCACTGGCTCTCTCACCTAGCCCTGGCACTCACTGGAGCATGAAGACTCCAGTTCAACTGCAGGAAAGGAAGCATCTGAGCCTCCCTTCACTAACTGGCTCATTTACTACTGTAGTCAGTGTCTACCGAGGCAACACAGAGAAACCTCGCTGGGCACGATGAAGATGGTCCAGGGTCTGAATTTCCTAAAACAGTTTCTAGGACAATAGTCAACTCGCAGAGAGCTGGGGACGAAAGGGTCTGCAGGAACAGCTCCGTCTCACTCCTTTCTCAGATGACCTGACATCTGTTAGTCCCCGCCCTCGGTTTTCCTATCACAATCTCAAGCAAACTGCAACACAGCAGAGGCTCATGGCTAGCCTGGGAAACCACAACCAAGATGCTGTTTGTCCTAACTGGAGGCAGCACTGTCTGGCAGAGGCATCTGAGGCGGAACCCCAGGACAAGGCTCTCGGCCCACACTTGCTCCACCCGGCTTTGTGACTTACTTCTCTCAAGGCTTTCTCTTCCTCATCCCTGAAGCCAGGGACTGGATCAGACATCCTAAGAAGTCATCATGCTCGAGGGTATGTTTTGTTCTAATGCTTTATAGTAAAAAAAAAGTATTATAAGTTCAATATTTTCTAACTTCGGCGGTTAAAAAAATTTTAGTACCCATTCTGAACATTTAAAAATAGACACCTGAAAATAATTCAGATACCAGACTAAAAGTTCTGAGATCTTAAAAAAATTGGCACATTATACTATTATGAAATCTCCATTTAGTGCCTTTATATTTAAACTGTTTAATTGGAATGGAATCCTGAGTTCTCCAGATTTTTCTTCTACAAGTTTCTTCTGGCATGCAAGTCTTACAGGCAGCTTTTAACTTTAACATTTCACTTTCCACTCTATGCCCCTACGCTGCCTCCAGTTCTCATTCTTTACCCCGCACCCCCCCTTCAGTTTTCCAGTAGACTGCCATCCCAGTCCTTACAGCAATCTCGAGGTACAGCTCAAAGGAGAGTTTTCTCCAGTGGCCCTTCCCACTAAAGATAGCCCCACTGAATGGTACAAAAGAAAGGCTTTAGAAATGTACCATATAATCAACTAATACCTAAACCCCTTGTCCTGGCACATAAAGATTTCATGGGGGCTGGAGAGGATCAGGGATCAGAAGACCACATGTTTATCTCCAGCCAAACCAGATGGCTACACTTTCCCCCTGATGAAGCCTGCTTTCCACAATCTGAGGCACCGACCTGGCCAGTGACATTTCGCTCTGTTGTGTTCCTAGCAGCAGAAGGGAACTTCCTGTACAATGCTGAACACCTGTACTGTCTCTAGATACTGTTTTTCTCACATAACTGAATTCTTTGAGGACAATGGACCAAGGGCCAAATGCCTATGTAAGCTCGTGTGACAAACACCTGGATAAGCTCCAGGTCTGATGCCATCATTGGGGTGCACAGCTATGCCTTCAATGTAACCACTCTTCCACATACCATTCACGTAGTTTTTCATCTTAAATGAATGGCAGAGTCGTCAGTAGTGATTACACTTAAGAACATAATGGTTCCTTCTGCTCCCCTGACATTGATTCTAGAACAGAAAGGTGATGGGCTGAGGGCCTGTAGCCCAGTAGTAAAATATGCAAAGCCCTGGGTTCAACAGTCAGCACTACTAAGCAGCAACAAAACAAAATTAACACACAAAAATAACACTGCTAAGTTAAACTTGGAAATGAAAAGAGAAAATGTATTTAATTTTAAGATAATGAGATTTAAAAAAAGCTTTATTTGACAAGAAATTCTGTGTGACACAGCACCAGCAAAGAGGGACTTGATCTAAAAGCATCAGAAACCTCTAAATAAGGTGTGGAACAAAAGACAGCACTGTGGGAGGAATCACTCTTGGCAGGTTGGCCCTCCCAGATGGATGTTCCCTGCGTCCTTAATTAACATTCTATGTGCAGACAGCAATTCTATCAATGAGAATTATTGGCATATAAAGCAAACTCCCGCTTCAGAACTGTGAGATGGTACAAGGTGCAGTGCTGTTCCCTAGCAATGGAAGTCCAATCTTTCCTTCACAGAAAGGGAACGAGAGTCATCGGTACATTTTAATCAGGTAATCGCTTTGCTTCTCATTTTCAGTTAAGTCTCTTTAGCTGGGGTAAAACAGAGAACAGACCACTGTATTACAGCTGATTCTAGAGGACAGTGTTTCTGGAGTTGATTTCCAGCCTCTTCAGAGGGAAGATGCCCTAGATAAGCACACCAGGCAGATTTTCAGGGTCGGAGTAATGTACCTGTTCTCTTCCCTAAGGTCATTTTCCAAGGCTTGGGTCTCCCGCTCCAACTTCTGGGATCGTGTATAGTCTCTCCAGGCTCGCAGGACCTTCAGTTGGAGCTTCCAGTCAGACAGGGTCCCAGCTTTCCCCAGCTTAATCCTATGATCCAGAATCAGCTTGTGCCAGGCTGAGAAATACCGTTTTTGACACTGAAGTGGAAACATTTAGAAAATCACCACCAATCAGCTTTTGTGTTTGAAATATGCCACATTGACAGCCCTGTCCTCAGATTTTCCCATCACACTTGTCTGAACAAATCTGTTACCTGTGATTCTGATGGAATGGAACAAAACTCAATTCTTTCATGCTTATAGGAATGAGAAATATTTAAGTCAGGCAGCAGAGGCACCCACAGCTTCATGACTTAAACTGAAATACTTAATTCTCATCACAGGGCACTCGTCCTATGGTAAACTGGGATAGCAGGTCATATCTTAGACATGAACTAGAGGCCTTGAGAAGCTTGAGAGAGTGGATTCCAACCTGATCTGCCTCATAAGGCTTTATCTTGAGCTTCAAATAGAACAGTAAGCCTTTAGTTCAATCCTGTCTTGAGCACCACTCATGTCCTTCATGAGTGAACATGGGAGTTCTTGGGGAACAGAATGGGGCCTCCATTCCTTGAAAACAAGACCCAAGAATGGGGTCTCCGTTCCTTGGAAAACAAGACATCTAAAAATGACAAGCCTTGCTGGGTTACCACTAATCATGCTATTGGGGTTTGGAGGAGAAGGCCTAGAGCTGTCCAGGCCATCACGTGCCTATGCAGCCAATGGCAAATTAGACAAGGCCCACCACCCCAAGAAGTCCTCAGCGAGTACCTTACTCATGATCCAGGTGTAAGGAGAAAATCACTGCCACTCACTCCTCGTCTACACACTCTATCCTCATAAAAACATTCTGGTCTCTCTAGATCAATCTGATCAATCTACTGTCATCTCTTAGCCTCAACACTATGTCACACTTTCCCATCTCTTCCTATTAACTCCTCTGTCTTTCTTTTCTGCCCCTTCTCTGCCCACTTCAGCACTTATTTCCCACAGACAGTCCCATGGCCAGCTCTTCCCCAACTGTAGTGCTCTTCCCACTGTCTTCCAGAGCGAGCTTTGCATCTGTCAGCCAAGGCACCCCCCACTTTATCAGACTCAAGTTTTCCGATTTCCATGAGACTGTAGCACTCCCGAGAGAAGGGGACAGCACCCTTAACTGGGCATGTCAATATGACGGGAGCTCCAAGTGTGAGGTCCACTGGAAAGCAACGTCCCAAGAAGCGGCTGTCCAGGGAAGGATGGGCTTCAAAAGCCTTGAGCCTAACTCATGGCTTCTTCATGTAAAAACACATAAGGGACGCTATTTCAACATTTACTCAACACCTGCCACTGTGCTTTCGTTTGGGAACTCTCAGCAAAATTGTTAAAGAAGCAATCTCTACTTTTGGAAGGTATAGAGAAAAGGGAAATAAAAGGCCGGGGCCAGTGAGATGCCTCAGCTGGTAGACATTTATCCTGTAAGCTGGACAAGCCGAGTTCCATTCTAGAATTCCCAAAAGGAGAGAACTGGCCTCACGAAATGGTTCTCAGTGCTAGCTTGTTTTCTGTTGCTGTGATAAATGCCACAAATGACAGCAACGGAGGGGAAGAAAGGTTGATTTGCCTTACACCTTCCAGTCCATGACTGAGGGAAGCCAAGGCAGGAACTTGAGGCAGGAGCCAAGGGTGTATGGAGTCTCAAGGCAGGGAAGAGTAACAGCTACAAAGGTCTTGCAGTGGTTGTAGTTTGGGGTGGTGGCACACTGTGCCCACAGTCAGGGGGCAGGGAAGGATGAATGATATCTAAGCTGGGGTTCTCCTTTTGATTTGGTTGGAGAGTCCCTGGGACGGCTGGCTCTTTCCTCTTCATAACCTCTCTGCAGACTCTTTCTCAGGTGCGTCTCCTAGGTGATTCTAAGCCCTCATTCTAAGCAAGGTGACAAAGAGGATTAAAGGTCACCCTCTGTAGCCCCAGTAAACTGTCTGCTTCTCCTGATCAGTTCAGTCTAGAACAGTGGTTCTCAACCTTCCTAATCCTGTGACCCTTCTAATAGAGCTCCTCATGTTGTGGTGACCCCAACCATAAAATGTTTGTTGCTACTTCATAACTGTAATTTTGCTACTGTTATGGATTGTAATGTAAATATCTGATATACCACCCTCAAAGGGGTCTTCACCCACATGCTGAGAACCGCTGGTCTAGAACGACAGTGGTGCTCTAGGCCTTTCTTTGCTCTTTGTAACAAGAGCTATTTAAAAGCACACTTGGAAGAGTTGGAAGAGGAGTGGATTCTGTTCAAGCCAGGAGAATTTCAATGTTTACCTAGGCATGGCCTCTATTTCTTTCTTACTGAATTTGTTTCTGTATCTGCTTTTTTGTGTGTGTGCTGATAATTTCCAAATATAATCATGCAGTCTCCCCCAGCTTCTACCATCTCTTTATCAAGCTTCAGTGATATGCTTGGTATGGTAAATGACCCACAGAAAATCACTGTACCTAAGTATGCATCTATAATAATTTTTCAAATATAATACTACAATGTGAGAGGAAGTTTTAAAGTGAAATGCTGTCTTCCCCTTAAAATCTTCCACAAGACAGCATTTGGTTTTTAAGGATTCCACTCAAGAGAAGAAATGACAGCCCACCCTGCTAAATTTATTACCTGCACTGGAGTTGCCCTCGTTCTGTTGGCAAGAGCAGCTCTTCCCTGATGTGTAATCACACTGCTGTCACTGCGGATGATTGACACTAGGTGGAACAGCAATTTGCTATCTAATCTTCATTGTAATTCTAACCCTGTCACTAGAGATGCTTGTTCTGATTAATGAAGTGGGTAACTCATCAAAATTCTTCAGCTACTTCCCTTTTGTCAGAAAGCTCGCTGATAATTGCATCAAAATTCTCTGTCGTGGAAAAATAAACAATGAATTGTAAAGAGGACAAAAATGTCAACAAGTTTACAATTTAGTTCTGCTGAATGGAACTAACTGTGGTGCAACCAGTAGTCTAGGGGACTTGGCTGAGGTTCAAATGTCAGGAAGAAGGGCGCCCTCCCAGGAACGCCCTAGGGACTCCTTTTTGCTCCCAGTGTGAAAGGAACACATTCCATGCTGCAACTGAAGAAGTCTTCAGTGCCTTGTTTTCTTCCTTCAGGGAGCACTGTTAGTAGGAATGCACACAGGAGCTACAGAGAACCGGGTGCTCCACACGGATCTTCACCACGGTGATGATGGAAGTCTGCAGTGGGAGGGGCCAGCCTTGAATTTGGGGATGGAAACCAAGCACCCTGAGACCTATGGGACTCCTACTCTTCATCATTTTGCCCCCACCCTTCAAAGAAAAGAAAGCTGTTAGGTGCATGGAAAACTCCAGAGGCCTAAAGTCTGACCGCCTCTACAGGAGACACGTCTACACTCAATTTCATTCTTTCTTCTTTTAAACTTCTTTTTCACAATCCTTGGGTTCAGAAATTTAACAAGGATATCCAAAAGTATAGCAAAAAAATAAACCTTCACTCAGCTTTATAACTTATCAACACTTTTGCCAATCAACAGCTCTATCTGTCTTCCTGCACCTTTCTCCCACCTGCAGAGTTTAAAAATAAAGACAGTTTAAAAATCAGACACCGGACATTTTACCCATGAATGTGTCAATATATATAGGCAACATAAGGATGTTTGGTAAATTCTTAATGCTGTTAAGAAGTCCAATCAACAATATTATATTTATTGAATAGTTATTCTGCATTGTTCTAGAAGGAGTACTTTAAGGAAGCAGTTGTTAGTCTTACCACAATGTAGCTTACAGCCTGATCACCATAGGACCGGCTCCTTTTCCCAGCATAGCCTGGACTACATCTCAGGATACCATGTCTTTAGGGAAGACAGGCTGCTGCTCCTTTTCTTTTCCTTTGAGATGCTCTCATCTCTCCATCAGTCCCTTTTTCTGTTTCACGTTCTCCAGACCTGGGCACTCACACACATAAACTATGCTATGCACACATCTTCTCTCAGAGGACACCAGGCAAATGCTTGTTTCAGCTCCAGGGTGCTCCAGCAAGGAGACAAGGAGTGATGCCACTGTCTTCACCCACAGGAGATTTTTACAAGTATTCATCAGAAACATCTAGGGTTTCAGAAAAATTTATTCTACTCTGTAAACTTTGAGAGAATGGCCTGGACTTATGGCATAGGCTTTCCCTTTAATTTTTAAAAGCAAGATTTAATCAGTATCTTTTTACAAAAAACAAACAACAAAAACAAAAACAAACATATTGAAGAATAAGTATTGGTAGAGTACCTGCCAAGAATGTACGAGGCCCTGGGTTCAAGACCAGTACTGGGAGCAAACATTGCTGAAGAACAGGAATCTCTGGGCCTAGAGCACTTTTAAGAGCCTAACACTGGCTCTACACTCCATTCCCTCATGAGAATGAGCAAACTGGCTTGGCCATGATGAAAAATGACAACAAGAAAGAAAACTCCATGTCAAAATTTTAGTGGGAAGTTTTCTGTAAAGTTGACTATATAAAAGTAATGCATACCTGTCTCACACACTTTATAAAATTTATCCACATAGTGCTTTTGGCAATAAACCTAGGGGCAGAGTCTCACCAGTCTCCACACGCTTCCCTTATGTCTTGGCATCTCTCTCTACAGTTCCATGTGCAAACAGCCCCTCCCTGACACGGCAGAGGACTGTGGTTGTGCCACTTCAGAAATGGCTTTGCTTTGGTGCTCTGTAGGCATTCTGTTAACAGGAAGATCTTGGAAAGGAACCATGCGGTATCAATGAGGTACTTAACTACAGTTTCCAGAATCCTGCCAGGAGAAAAAATGCAGAGTCCTCCCCACCCCCATATCACCTTGTTTTCTTGGTCTAGTTTAGGATGGATTTTTTTGAAGGCTCTACGCCACAGGCATAATATTAACAATGATTCCTGTGGGTCATTATTATCTTACCCTCTAGCAGAATAACCTAACCAAATATGAAAATCAAAACCTTCTCCCCAGAGAATGCAGATTTAGGCTAATATCACCCCATGTTCCATTGTTCTTGGCCACTTTCCCAAGCAGAAGGGATCACAGAGTTTCTAATCTTATTAAACAAAAATGTATTTCAGAATAGAGAATTAAGAAGGCACTTTCCAAACAGTGTTAAGAATTTCATAGTTAATCCCATGTTGTGTCTGCTAATTAGCTATGACACGTGAATTGCTGAATCTCCCTAAGAGATTTCACTGCCAGATCAAAGAGAAAATAGGATCGGCTCTACTGGAAAGTTACTATCCAAAAACAAGTCTGGACAGAGTGAAGAGGAAAGCTGAGGAATGGGAGGAATGATGAGTCTAAGTGCCGACCTGACCGTGTGCACTGAGAAGAGAGGCCAGGTCTCTCCCAAGTCTATTAATTATACGGCCCACCAGCACTGAGGCAGCCAGGGCAAGTGGTCAGCTTTGAGTCTGAGCCCAGCCTAAGTTACATAGCAAGCTGGCGGCCAGTCTGGGCCATGCTATGAAAATCTGTTTCCAAAAAACCCAAGACTAACTAACTAATTAAATGGCTTAAATGAAATGTTAAGAATTTAGAGGTACAGCTAAAACCCAGAATCAAAGCACACACACACACACACACACACACACACACACACACACACACAAAAGAGATAGAAACCTATACCAGAACAACAATCTCTTAGAAAGAGATTCCATAAGGTGTTCTTGATAATATTCTTTTAAAAAAATAATTAATTTAAATTTACTTTAGGTACATTGGTGTGAAGGTGTCAGATCCTCTGGAACTGGAGTTACAGACAGTTGTGAGCTGCCATGTGGGTGCTGGGAACTGAACCTGGGTCCTCTGGAAGAGCAGCCAGTGTTCTTAATCACTGAGCCATCTCTGCAGCCCCTGACAATAGTCTATATGAGTATCTCTATCAGGTGTGTGCTGTGAAACATTCTGAGTACACAGGCTGTTATCTTGCCCTGATGTGAGTCAAAGGACATTTTCCTCTTGTTCATCATGTGGCTGGTGAAGGCAGCTTTAGGCTCCTTTAGAATTAGACCTGTACTGGAATTTAACAAAAGACTATTTCCAGTTATGTCTGTGTAAAAGTATGATGACTCAGGTAGGTAGATTTTACTGTGTTTCAGAATACACTGCAGAAACACCAAGTTAGAGGTTCAAGACTCATATCATAATAAATAATGCAGCCACACTGAAGGGGAAAAGAACCTGAACAATGTTGGGAAATAATGTGCTGACTGAAAACTGTAAGGCTAAAGTAAACAATACACAAGTACTGTACTGTAGCTAGATATGCTCCCATAGTTGGTTGGGAGTAAGAGTTTACACAGTCCAGGCTAGCCTCTAACACACTACATATCAGAACATGGCCTTGACTTTCTGATTCTCCTACTCCACCTTTCCTGTGTTGAGAACATATGTGTCCCATCACATCCAGCTCTTGGATTAGCAATTCTCAGACTACATTATGGCAAAGTAGGCCTTTACAAGTCAACAGAATGTATTGTATGTAACGGGCCAGCTTTCTTACTGTTGGGGAAAGAGTTATGATGTGGGGAGAGGCACCTGGGCTGCATTGAAAATACCATTATGGATTCACAATGATTAATACAAATTTAGACAGTCCGGATGTAAATTCCAAATAAGGGAAGGGGGAGGAATAACATGACTCTCATCCCTATAGTGTTGTACTGGAACTAGAGGTATTAAATTATGTAGACATAAACAGAAGGGATGAGCATGCACATGTTAGCAGACAGATATATTTCCTTCTTCTATGTGCTAAGAAAGGACAGAAATAGCCCTCACCTCCAAGCAGTGTACACATAGGGTTGGTTTCTAAAGATCATTCTCTCATAAAAGGAGCCAGGATTCTATGTACAAGTGTTGATTTCAACACTATGGCAGGAAAAAAAAAGATAGACCAGTATCCTGTGGTGCCATTAAAAACTGCCTAAAAAGGAATGTAAATGGATGAAAGGGCAGAAATGGGAACCTGAAAACTATTTCAAAGGCCAAAGATGAGATCCTTTAAGCTATAAAGTAGAGAATACCATGCCCCAGAGAAAAATAAGTATTGTTGAGCTCACATTGAATAAAATCAATAATTACATACACCAAGTGGGTGATGTTCTAACCGGGTCTCTCTCAGTGGTACCAATTTCCTAGATTGAGCACTAGACTTGCTCAATACTGGAAAGGGCTGGTGATGGATTCAAACTGTCCACATAATTTTTGTACCTTTTCTGTACACCAAAATCAACCTTCAAAATAGAACCTTAATGTATGAGAAAAAAAAAAAAAAAAAAACCAAAAAAAAACTGTGTCAAAACAAGAACCATTCTATCAAACATTGTCACTTTTACCTTTCAAATACACTGACATGTCCTTTTGAAACGAAGCAATCAGATTTAGGTGGACTATTAGCTTTGTTATTGTTAACTCTGTAGTTCTATCTAAAACATTTATTATTTTGTTTGGTTTTGTTCTGTTTTGTTTTTTGATTTCTCTGTGTAACAGCCTTGGCTGTCCTGGAACTCACTCTGTAGACCAGCTGGCCTGGAACTCACAAAGACCCACCAGTGTCTGACTCCCAAGGGCTGGGATTAAAGGAGTGCACCACCACCACCTGGCCAGGATTTTTTTTTTAATTATTATTAACTGTAGAACAGAATCCACTGTAAACTTTCTGTTATTTTATTTTATTTTATTTCATTTTATTTATTATGTATACAGTGTTCTGCCTGCAGGTCAGAAGAGGGCATCAAATCTCATTATAGATGGTTGTGAGCCACCATGTGGGTACTGGGAATTGAACTCAGGACCTCTGGAAGAGCAGTTAGTGCTCTTAACTTCTGAGCCATATCTCCAGCCCCTGTAAATTTTAAATTAAGTTTTTAACGAACACATGTCTTATCATGGCACTTTCCTTATGCTGTCTCAAGATGCCCCTGAATATCAGTTCTTTTCCTGCTGTCTTTAATTATTTTATGTGTATGTCTATACAACACTTACATGCCTGTGCCTGTAAAGGCCAGAAGAGGGTATATGATCCCCTGGAACTAGAGGTTACAGACAGTTGTGAGCAACCATGTAGGTGCTGCGAATTGAAACTGGGTCCTCTGGTAGAGCAGCAGTCCATGCTCTTAAACACTGAGCCATCTTTCCAGACCTCTTTTCGTGTGTGTGTGTGTGTGTGTGTGTGTGTGTGTGTGTGTGTGTGTGTGTGTGTGTGTAGCCCTGGCTGTCTTAGAACTCAGTATGTATATTAGGCCTCACACTCAGGGATCCACTTGCTCCTGCTTCCCAAGGGCTGGGATAGGCGTGAGGCACCATGCTTAGCCCATATTCTATTTTTCATTAGCAATCGTTACTCTTGTTCTAGAAGCATACACCAATTACACCTATCTCTTGAAGGATGCAGAATCTAAGAGTCCTTGCCAGTCTTTCTCTTAACCTCTGAGCGATCTCTCCAGCCTGGTCTTTCTCAGATACTAGTCCTAACTCTTAACATTTTCTTCTAGTTCTGAAACTAAAACTCTGATGAAATTTTTAATATTGGAATAATGACAACTTCCTTCCCATCAGTCAAGGATGTCACCATAAAATATGTCCATCTTTTACTAACTCATGTTGACTCCTTTTTTCCTTTTATCTTAGTTATGCATATCACAAATTCCTGTTATTGATTTCAGGGCCTTATAAGTCTATTCCTACATTTATCAAGCTCCCTCAGCATCTTCCTACAGTCTTTTTTCTCTTGTTAAATCCACTCATTTATGTATTCATCCTATTAACTTTCATGAATTTTAGCAATGCCTAAGGCCCTACTGTAGGTGTTGTGGGGGCCAGAAAATATACATATTTATCTTTTCTCATTCAACCATCTCATTTACAAATCTGCCAAGTAATTCATTTTATATGAAATGTTATAATCCCTAATTCATATTTTGATCAATTGCCTTTCATTGAAAAAGCTGCTTAAATAACCCGAGAAACTGTTATGGTTTGAATCTGATGTCCCCCAGAGGCTCATGTTCCAAATGTTTGGTCCATAGCTAGTGGTGCTATTTTGGTAGGTCCTGGAAATTTTGGGCGTGGGGGCCTAGATGGAGAAATAAGTCAGTAGGGCAAGATGTTGAGGGTACATCTCTAGCCACTTTCTAGTTGGCTCTCTGTTTTCCTGTCTTCTGTGATGTAAATAGCTGTCCTCTACCAAATGTTTCTGCTGCCATGATGTTCTACTTTAGAGCCTGGGATTATGGACTGACTCCCTGAAACCATTATCCAAAGAGAAACTTTCCTTCTTCTGTTTTTTTTTTTTTTTTTTCTATCAGGTATTTTGGTCACACAATTCTAAAGTAACTGACATAGAACATATGTATTTGTCAATATGTTAGTTATGAATGCAAGGGACATAGGCCTCATTAAGTTGGACTAAGAAACCTTCCTTGAATAGATTATTCACCTGTCTACTATGAGAATAAAACCATCTCTTTGGAACAAAAATAAAAGTTTAAAAGCTTAGAAAAATCATTAGATATTGTTTCAATAAAAATTCTGAAGAAAGTAAAAGAAAGGAAAAATAAAAGGTAGATTGGTCATTAGTGAGAAAAGGGACACAAGTTATCACGTTTGGATTTCAGATCCCAAACAGCAGTGACTGACTTGTTCTTGTGCTGACTGCATAACTCAGACATAAATGTCCTTAAGGCTGTCAAAGTAGAAGCCCGGTGCTCAAAACAGTGAAAGGGATGTAGTTAAACGCTATTCCAGTACACCTTTAATTCCAGCACGTGGGAGGCAGAGGTCGGCAGATCTCTGTGAGTTCAAGGCCAGCCTGGGCTACAAAGTGAGTTTCAGAACAGCCAGGGCAGTTATACAGAAAAACCAGTCTCAAAATCAAGAGAAAAAACAGCTATTCCAAAGATGTTACTCAGAAGGAATCCTAAGCATAGCTCTCAGTTTCCTGGGATCTCACCCAACACCTCTACAGCTTGGAAGAGCGTCTCAGAATACGGATCTGATACACTGACCAGTGGGCCAGGTCAGCAGGCAGAGGGAACACATGCCGGGGCTGGTCTAGGTATTTAAGATGAACTCTCATGGACTTAGCATTCCCTCTCTCCCTCTCATGGACTTAGTCTCTCCCTCTCATGGACTTAGCATTCTCTCTCTCCCTCTCATGGACTTAGCATTCTCTCTCTCTCTCTTAGCATTCTCTCTCCCTCTTTCTCTGTCTCTTATTTTTTGAGATAGGGTCTTACCATGGAGCTCCAACTACACTTGACTTTACTATGTAGCTCAAATTGACCTTGACCTTGTAGTGATCCTTCTGCCTCAGCCTCACAAGAGATGGGATGACAGGCATGACCCAGCATACTTCATTCCATCTCTGATGGAGCTTCCCCTCATTCATGCTACAGGATGCTGAACAGAAGAGAGGCACCGCAATTCTCACCTGGTGATTTTCCTTGAAAGTCTGGATTAATATCTCTCTCAGTTTTCTTTTTCTTTCTTTTGCAACTTTTTCCTCACTCAGATGAATGTGAGCACTCTCCACCATTTTTTCTTCTGGATTCCTCTCAGAATCTTCTTGCCTTTTTTTCTCTCTATTAGTAACAATTTTTAAAATAATCATTAAAGTTAATAATGAGTAATTACAGTCTACTGTATTAGAATGAATGATCACTGAACATTCCAGAGTAAGATGACTTAAAAAAAAATGTAAACAGAATAAAATTATGAAGTACTTTGACAACAGCGCTGTAGATGCTTCAACGGAGCATTTCTATTACATTACCACCGAGCTATATACACTGATCAAAGTCTGTCAATACCTATAAAGTACTCTGTAATGTAGACGTAAGCTTTATTTTTCCTACTAAAAAACAGTGTGTGTGTGTGTGAGAGAGACAGAGACAGAGACAGAGAGACAGAGAGAGAGAGAGAGAGAGAGAACAACGCTGAAGGCGTTGGTTCTCTTGCACTTTATTTTGAGTCAGGGCCTCTCTTGTTTCTTATTCAGGGTATCTGTCTTGTCTTTGGTCCCCATCTTGCTGTAGGAGTTCTGGGATTAGAAATATCAATTATGAGTCTTTTCTCTCAAATACTATAAAAACTTTTCTTTAGGACAAGGTATTAAAGTCTTTTTTATCTCCCCCCTACCTTGTAAGACTTTTATGCAAATGTTTTAATCCTCCCCATCCAGTAAAGCTTTTGTGTAAAGGTTTTAAACAAAGGTTTTACTGGATGGGGAATAAGATTGTGAAGCTGGACTCCAGTCAATGGGGAAAAGACACAGCCACCACCTGAGTTAGAATAAAATCAAATGTACTTTTTGTTCAGTGTGTCTACTCTTCTAAGCAGACCTTCTTTCTTGACCAAGATTAGAGTTTGTCTTGCCCAGACACTTCATTTGGAGTGCTGGTCTCTTTCTACAGGATCCAGAACAACTCCCAACAGCACACAACTTTTCATTGTTTCTGGGGATTGAACTCAGGTTGTCAGGCTTGTGAAATGTATTTCCCCCAGAGCCATCTTCCCAGCCCCTACTATCTCTTCTTATTAGAGGGTTAAATGGATCCTTAAGTAAAAAAGGAATGTGTTTCCTATCATGAGCATTTATAGGTTTTCCAGAAAGAAACATTAATAGAATAAAAAATTACTAAGGAGAGAACAGAATCTAGAGAATCTTCCAGCCTTCATCTCCTCTCTCCCTGTGGGCCATCCTCCTCACTTACCAACTCAAGTGTGCTTGCTTGGAGAAGATTCCCCACCCTAAACCCCCCACCCCCCTTTTTTGAGACTGTCTCATGTAGCCCAGGCTGTCCTCCTGCCTCCACTTCCAAATGAGGAGTGACAAGCATGTGCCATTACTTTTATGAGGAGCTAGGGATCAGATCCAGGGCTTTGTGCATGTTAGGCAAGCATTCTACCAACTGAGCTACCCCCAGCTCCTAATATAGTCTTTTTATTGGAGTTAATTACAGATGTATACACATAAACCATGTACTATTAATGATGTGGAGCAAATAGTGAGGAATCCCAGATTAGCTATGAAAACTCAGGCAACCACCTAGACTTTCAGGAACTTTACAGTTGTAGAAATTCAAGTTGAGAAGAATCCAAACTATTGACACTGTGTCATTCATTTTCAAGTATCATATGGGGATATATAATATATGACTTATTGCTGATACTTGCCTGTGTCACTGATTATCTAAGGTTGATTATTTTGTATAAGTCTACTATTATTTTCAAAATTCATTTTATTTATGTATCTGTGTTAGTTTATGCCACATGCATGCAGGCGCCCTCAAAGACTCAACAAAGGCACCAGGTCCTCTGGAACTGGAGTTATAGTGGTTATGAAACACTCTGATGTGGGTACTGGGAATTGAACTCCAGTCTTCTGGAAGATCAAGAAGTACACTTAACTGTGGACCCATCTCTCTATCACCAAAGCTATTGTTTTTTCCTTTTGTAATTGATAAATCTCTTTAAGGAAATATTTTATGTAGTAAAGCAGATTCAGGATACAAATAAAAGAAAAATATCTATCAACAAAAAAACCAAAATACCAGTTCTGTAATAATATTATATTGGATGGGCCTAGTCATATCTTGTGTGTGGGGAGCATTAAATAAATACAGTTTTAGGACTTGGGATCGAGTGGCAGATTCCAAATGCAAGGCCTTTGGTGAGATGTGAGAACCACAAGTCAATAAGTAAACACATAACAGAGTTCCAGAACAGGGGTCTGAGTTTAAAATAACACCAGGATATGTAGTCATCATGAAGATAGTATCTACTTAATTGTGAAAACTGGAAAGGCAGAAGAGCCATTCATATTTCCACACAGCAATAAAACAATAACATGCCAATCCTGCTTGACTGTATAGTCATTATCTAATAATTTTATAGCATCTGTTGTTTACTCCTGTAAATAATGCTATTTTAGTTATTACTGTATAAAAAATCTTTGCATTACTGATCAGTTCTTAGGGCAGTTTTCCTAGAATTAGAATTTCCAGGTCAAAGGAAAATACCACTCGATGACTCTTTACTTATTGCCAGTTTACTGTCTGGAAAGTTCACTGTAACCACGGGTAAGACTTAACTTTGATAGGAAATGACTGGCCAGTGAACATGTGTTGAGTGCCCACTGTGAACTGAACAGAGAATCCTGCTACCATCAAATGTGACTTGTTTTCACAATTTCTTTTAGGTCAGCCTATTTTTTCAAGGCTTGGGAGCAGTCTGAAGAACAGAGTTGACCTTAGTGGGAACTCACTAAAACACTGGTGATTGCTTTCTGCAGAGAGCAGCATTTGGAGGAGGCCTGAGCCCGGCACTTGAGGGAGTGGAGCACACGTCCACTGCTGAGCTGTTTGAAACTGGGCAGAATGAGAGCAATCAAGAGCACAGGGGGACACTGTGTGGGCCGATGGGGGTGGACCGATTACCTAATGTGTCTTTCTGGCTCGCTCTCTCAGTATTAAGACATTTGAGTCACGTTGCTGGAAGATTTTTGCAGTTCATGCATCAGTGCTATTTCTCAGAACAAATACATTAGTTATTTCACCTGTGAAGCTCATTTTCTGCATGAGGATGGATAACATACTACATCCTGTGAGGGCTATTGTCATTTTCCTCTTATGTCAGATAGTCTTCTTCTCTATCAGTAAGGCAATGACTTGCTGTATGATCGTCAGAAAAGAAGACCCTAGCACAATTCACAGTAGGACAGGGGGCAATTACTACCCCACAAAAGGAATAAGGAAATATGTTCCACCTTTAAAAATCTTATGTAACCAAATAAATACAAACCAGTTACTGTGATGCCTATTAAACATGAAAAAAAATTACTAAAAATGATACTTCCCAATACAAAGAAGAGTGTGGTAAACTGGTCCACAGCTGGTGACACTGTGAACAAGTACAACTGATTTCAAAGTAATTTGGCAATGTTTCAAGAGTCACAAAAAGATCTATACCATTTAACCCACTAATTACACTCACAAGAATTTATCCTAAAGGGCAGTGGTGGTGAACACCTTTAATCCCAGCACTTGGGAGATAGAGGCAGGTGAATCTCTATAAGTTCGAGGCCAGCCTGGTCTACAAAGCAAGTTCTAGGGCAGTCAAAGCTATGCAGAGAAACCATGTCTTGAAAAAACCAAACATACACACACACACACACACACACACACACACAATATGCATATGTATATTATATGTTATATATGTAATTCAAAGGAATAACAATGCTCTAGGAATAAAGATGTCCATTGCATTATTATATTGGTAAATTTTCTAAATGATTTATTTTATTTTTAATTATGTGTATGTCAGTCTATGTGTGGGTTTATTGTGTGAGTGCAGTGGTTGTGGAGGCCAGAAGTGAGCATCAGATTCCCTGGTATTAACATTAAGAAGTGATTGTGAGTCACCTAAGGTAGGTTCTGTAAGGTGAACTCAGGTCCTCCAGAAAAATATTAAGTACTTTTCACCACTGAGCCATATCTTTAGCTCTACTGGCAAAATATTTTAAATAGCCAAAGTGCTTAGCAATATTTGTCAAGGCCATCATATGTTATGGTACAGAAATGCAGTGAGATAATACATATATTTCGGGACTCCAGGCATGTTTGGTACAGCATTAATAACAAATTAAATGTACTTGATGGTTGTAATTAAGCATGTAAGGGGATCACGACCAGGAGAAAACATGGAGAAATAAAAGTAATTTGATAAGATTGTGTTCTCTTCTTTTGTGTTTAGTGTTTGCAATGTTAGAACATTTTTAACACTTGAGAGTATTTCTGATGGGTTTGCTTAAACAGACATCCTCCACACTGCTCATCACACCGGCTTACGTTTTCCATGCTTCTTCCACGGTACGCCTCCTCTCCAGGATTTCCCTCCGCAGCTTTACCATCTCTCTCTGAATCCCCTCCTTCTCTTTCTTGGCCAGCAGAGCCTTTCTTCTCTTCTCTTCTTGCACTAGACACTGAGCCTCCAAGAAGGCTGCTTTCTTCAGGGCATTCTCCTTTCTCTGGAACTCCACTTGTTTCTCACGTTTTAAACGATTTTCTTTTACCTTAGAAAAACCACAAGTAGAATGAGTAGGCAAACACTTAGGACACATTTTGAAGTTCAGAACACAACCAGTTTGAAACATTCCCACCCAGAACCCCATTGTTTATTGGAAAATAAAGCAGTTCATTTGCTTTAAAAAAAAAAAAAAAAAAGATTTATTTATTTATTTGTTTGTTTATTTATTTATTTATTCATTATGTACACAGTGTTCTGCCTGCATGCCAGAAGAGGGCACCAGATCTCATTACAGATGGTTGAGAGCCACCATGTGGTTGCTGGGAATTGAACTCAGGACCTCTGGAAGAGCAGCCAGTACTCTTAACCTCTTGAGCCGTCTCTCCAGCCTCTGTTTGCTTCTTGGGTGAAAACCAATACAAAGTTCTACAAACAGTTAGATGAAGAGGACTCTCAGCATCTGGGAGGACCTGTGTGATGGAAAAGCTGAGTGCAAGGAAGGGGTCAGAGCCCAAGCTTTGGAGTCCTATTTAGAAATGATCTCCCATTCTCAAGTTTGTCCTGTGTATATAGAAGACTATTTTCCCCTGGGCTCTGTACATTAACAATCATTTAGGAAAACACAGCGATACATTATGGTGACTACACTCTGCAGGATAAAACAAAATCCACTGCCTTAAAGAACACTAAAAGGCTCTCCTTATTTCTATCTTTGTTTTAAGTATGCCAGGAAGTGTGGTCACATTTAGAAACCAAAAGCAAGACCTTTGTGGATAAGTCTAAATAAGCACATTCATCCTCTTCAGAACTAAGTCTTCAGCTCTTGACTCCCCTCTTATTTTTACCCCTTTTCATCCTCCAGCTGTGGCTAAGACTTACAGGCAATAGGCATATGTCTTACTGAACCTTCTCTCCTTCCTTCTATCAAACCAGAATCTACTTCTCCCCATTTTCCAACATTCCCATACTTGAATGATTTAAAACAGAGGATTTTCAAAATGTGCAATTAGAAATCTAATGCTGTAAAAAGACAGCACATACATATGTAGATATTAGAACCAATTCAGTCTTAGTCTTGGTCATATGGCAAAGGCATGGTCACTCTGAGTTCCCAAAACTCCTTTGCAAGGCCCAGAGATTGCCTTTTCCTCTATTACCTACTATTCCTTTTGGAGGAAGGAAAGTTCCCATATGCCTTTCCAATTCAAAACAGCTGAACTAGATTTAATTCAGATCTGTCCTCCTTTTCAAATTATAATCACAAAATGAGTGAATTTAGTTGTCTAGAAAAGAATTATCCTTATAATATCCAGCAGAATATTCATGATAATATATTAATGTCACCATTCAAAGACCAAATTGGAGCAAATGCAATCTACATATTTATAATCGGAAGTGCCACATTCACACTAATAAAGTTTAGTTCAGTACTCAACTGGTCAAAATCAATTACTCTAATTTTGGTTATTTCTTAAATAAATTGTTTCCTACTCTCAGTTTATGAGAATTATTTTTCTTCTGAAGTTCTTATATTTTATTTTTATTCTTCCTTACCAAACCACAGATGGCACCCTTTTCATAATAAAGCCTAAGTCTTTATTTAAGCTTATTAAATGTGTTACACAAAGACTGCTTCCTGTATCCATTTTAATTTTGTTTTCCCTCCCACCTGCTTATGTCTCATCTCCATGGTAAGACGGGGGTCCTTCTGCTGCCTCTTGCCTTGGTTTTCCTTCCTCCCAAGCTCTTCCACCATTGCAGCATCCACCACCTCTTTATGGAGCAGATGCTCTATAAATTTCTGAGCAGTGGCATTCTCCTCTTCTTCCTCCAAATAGCCACATAAATCTGGGAGTAAAAAACAACAAAAGAGGAATTAAAAAATAATATTTGTATTTACATAAGGATTCTGAACAATACAAAGCTGAGATGGTTTTGACAAGTAGAACTAATAATGCCAGTTGGCTGAGTGTGACCTTCAGGAATCCCCTTCAGATAAAAGGGGAAGCTCCATTCATCAGGAATTGCCCTCACCCACATCACTAAGAACCTCTTCACAACCAGATCTAAAACCTAAACAACCTCAAAAACTTTCTTGCTTCAAAACAATTGAAGCCCAGGATATAGCTCAGTGGTGCAGCTCTTACCCTAGCATGAGTTAGCTTGCAGCCCTGGCTTTCATCCATTTTCTTTTACTAGGAGCTGTAGAATGGCTATCCTGTGGGTACATTTTAGGAAATTGTCCAACTGCCATCCAAAGTGGAATGCAACTTTACATCCCACCAGCTCCCAGCTCTCCCATCCTTACCCATGCTGGGCACGGCCAGTCTTTTAACTCCAAGCCATTTGAACAGTAGTGAGGTAGTAACTCAGTGTAGGTTTAGTGTGTGTTTGCCCAATGACTACGGACACTGATCAGTTAGACTAGGTGACTTAGTTTTCTAGCTTTCAGAGCTCATGACTGATGCCCTAGCAGGGGACTTTTGTGGAGTCTTAACAAGAGGGAGGCCATCGGCTGCATTCACCAAACCTGTCTGAATCAGGTGTGGGAAGCTGCCCTAAAAGAACCATGTTATCCTATCCTCAGAGGAAAACAAAAAGAAAATTAAAAAAAACCCAAACCTTTAAGGTACAAAAGAGGACCCCTTATAAGTCTGTTATTTATTTGTGTGGCAATTTGTACAAAAGAGGAAAAGAATGGAAAAATCCTGAGAAGAGAAATAGCCTCTCTTATATGTGAAAATGAATCAAAACATAAGAAGCATTTTATAATTATAAAATGATATGTGAATGTTTAAGTGTGTTCTCTGTCAAAGTAAATAGTTATCTAATGATATATGGGCCAGAGATACTTTTAATTGCTATATAAATTCATAGGCAAAATAATAAATAATAGAATATTTTAATTTTAAAAAGCAATAGGAGCTTACTAACTAAGGATACAGCAAAGGAGATTTATACTCAATCAAGAAAAATTAAACTCACAAACATAAACCAAACATACATAAGCTAAATGTATCATTTATTATTTAAAACAATAAAAAACACTTCTTGGAAACATTCATTATATGTTAATGCTTAGTAGAACCAGATAAGTTCTTACCATCAAACTTGTCATACTTCAAATGGCCATGGGCATCTGGCACAGGAGGGCTGCTTGGCACAGTCCCTTCCCCTTCTCCATCACTTGCTAATTCGTGTTGAAGTTTGCTGTCTAGCCAGTCATTGACTAGTTCCTGAGCTATCAGTAGAACAACATCTTTTAGTATTTCAGTGATTTACGGGCTTCCTCTATTTGCTGTTTTCATTCATTCACTCATACGTTATTCATTCATTCATTCATTCATTCTTACTTGAACACTCATGTGACAAGTATTATTTTAGGTATTAGAAATGTACTAGGGAACAAAACTGGAAAGAGAAATGTTACCACCATGAAGCTAATAGTCTAATCAAGGGAAACAGACAAAACAAATAAATAAGATAAAACAACACAGGGAAACAAGAGATGGAGACAAAGTGCTGTGGTTTTAAATTGGGTGGTCAACAGAAGATACCCAAGCAAAGGAGGGGAGTGAGCGAGCCATACAGATATAGAAGGAAATGCTGTACCGTGCAGGGGGAGAGCAAGCTCAGGCCCTACTGCATGAGTGTCCCGAGGGCTGTGTGAGTAATTAGGAGGGCAGTGTGGCTGGAGAACTGAGGGACAGAGAGACGAGATGGAAGAGGTGGCTTATAGGTCAGGCTGAGTGCAGTGGTTACCAACGAGGGGGATCTTGCCTCTCATTTGAAATAGTCACTTTTGGTTCTCACAAGGAAGGCAAGTGATAACAGTGTCCAATGTGTCGAGGCTAGGATGCTGCTAAACACCCTGTTCACACACTTATACACGACAAAAAATACTCTGGTCACAAATGTATGAGGTCCTGAGGCTAAAACCTTTTTGTTTAAAGTCCTAACCTCATTCTAAGTACTCTGAGTACTACTCTAAGCATGAGAAGCCACAGTAGGGTTCTGAGTAAAAAGCACCTCCCCCATTTTGAGACTGGATCTTATTGTGTAGCTCTGGCCGAAAGAGACCCACCTGCCTCTGTCTCTGTAGTACTGGGATTAAAAGTGTATGCTACTATACCTGACTTTTGTTTTTTAATTACTTATTGTTATGATTATCTCATAGTTCTGATTACCTAGGTATTTCTATATATTAAGTGAAGTCAAGAAATGTCAAGTATAGACAGACTAGAAGAACACAAATGATAATAGTGGCCCTTTGTCTGTAGTGCCATTCTCCAGTCGTAGTTACCTAAGTCAACTAAGGTCCCAAAACATCACATGGGAAAATCCAGAAGTACTAAGTTCTGGCTTGCACTCAGTTGCAACAGTGTAAGGAAACGGTGTTCTGTCCTATGCCAGTCCGCCTGAGATACGAGTTGTTCCTTGTCCAGCACATGCACACCGGACACGCTGGCTGCTGTTAGGGAAGAGATTAGTTACCCTCTCAGTCATCAGACTGATTGCCGTCACAATAATGGAGCGGCAGGGTTCCGGGACCCTCTAATAACAGCCCAGTGCTGTCTCCATGCTTCTGTCATTCACCCCACTTCATCACATCACTCAGGCACCGTATCATCACACATCATCACAAGAATGATGGTGAGTACAGTGTAAGAAGGTATTTTAAGAGAGATGACATCCACATAAGTCATAGTACTTCTTATAATTGGTTTTATTCTTTTATTACCAATCTCTGTGACTAATTTATGAAGTAAATTTTATCATGAGTGTATAACTATATGAAACAATACTGTAGGGCTTGGCATGGTCTGCAGTTTCAGGTATCCACTGGGGGTCATGGAAGGAAACTAGGTATAACAAATATGACAATTATTAACCCATGTACAACAAGGTGCACCTTTATATGTATAATCTTTAGGTAAACCAGTTGGGTTTATTAAATGCCACTCACAGTAAGGGCTTACTAGGAAGCACTAAGAGAACCAAGAAAGAGCACTTCCTTTGGAAGTTATCCTATACAGCTCCTCCCGTTGGTCGGGGAGGGTAAGCAGAAGGCAGAGATTTTCACAGTATGTCCCCACAGCACTAGTAATGGTCGACTATTAATGGAGCAGAAGAGAACAAAAACAGACCTTTGTAAAGCATGCTCTGCCCAGACAACAGCATGGCTGGTCTGGACTAGTAGTTTCTCAGGACAGTAGGTGTTGTTGTAGGGATAAAATACCTCTCGCCACCGAAAAAAGTCCACGGGCTAGAAAGCTTGGGGAATGGAGCAAGACAACATTTCTTTCAACTATGGGGTTCCTGAGGGCTCTTAAAGTGTATCATGTGTGGCTACTGGGTGGAAGGTAGGGTGGGCAAGACTTACAGCACAGATCCCCTCTATTTCTGGAACTACCAACCACCTGAGACTAATAACTATCACTTCTCTCCCAAACCCTCCAGCAGCTTCCCACTGCTTACTTTCCCCATCATGCCCCGCCCCCAAACAGTACATTCTTCCTATCTTTAAATCCAGGCCCTTATACTTCCGGGGCCCCTCCTATTATAATCAGAGTAAGTTCTTGCCCAGGCCAATAATGCCCTATGTGATGGGTCTCCTGCTCCCTCCTTCATGCTCATGTCTACTGGGAGCACCAGCTCAGAGGCTTTCCTTCAGCTCCTCATGTACTTCAAGCTTGTCTATAGCCTAAGCTCTTGCCCTCCATCTGGGATGCTTTGCTAAGATCACTCCCTGATAATTTGTTTTTAATTCTCTTCATCCCCACACTAGTGTGCTTACTCCATGAAAGCACAGCTTTGCTTTCCTTGTTCCTAATCAAAACTTCTAGTGCCTAGTATAGTGGAGCAAGACTTTAATATGCATGCACCGAATAGATGAAAAGATAGATGAAATAATCCAAACAGAAGCTGGCTTGCAGCGCACAGAACTCGGACTTTCCCGCTTCCCTGGAGATGCTCCTTCCCGGTGTCCTTTGCAGGTTCCACCCTCTTGAATCTCTTGAATCCCTAGGTGGTACAGTTCTTCAGTAATCAAGATGTGGAATTCCAAATGGAGGGAGTTTTGAGGGGACAAGGCAGTTGAAACAGTTTTAGCGCCTCGTTACAAGGAACTGGACTGGTCTATAAACTCAAGGTCTATTCATTGGTAGAATACCAGATCCAATCAATGTGCCACCATCCGTGCCACAGGACCAATGCCTTACACCACTCACCAGTTAACCATACATCAAACTGCTTCTGCCAGAGGCTGCTTCAAGTGTAAGAAACAGTGTGGGCTTTAAATACAGCCTGGTGGGGCTGGGGAGATGGCTCCGAGTTAAAAGAATCGGTTGTTCTTGCAAGAGACCCAAGTTCAGTTCCTAGCAGCCACACCAGCGGCTCACAAGCACCTGTGTCTCCAGCTCCAGGGAACCTGATTGCCTTTGGCCTCCTCCAGCATCTTCATAAACTTGCAGACACCAGGATGAAGACACAGACACACACACACAGACACACACAGACACACACACACAGACACACACACACACACACACACACACACACACACACACACACACACACACACACACACACACATTCACACACACACAGAGCCATTTACAGATGGCCTTATATGTAGTAATGGAGTTAACTCCAGGATAAGCAGCTCAGAGTAGTAGAGAAGAAAGGCTAAGTGCGAGGGTAAGAGCAGCTCTGACGCCAGGCTTTGCAGTGAGTGCTGAGCTATGCTTTAAGAACTGCTAACATGGGGCTGGAGAGATGGCTCAGTGGTTAAGAGCACTGGCTGCTCTTCCTGAGGTCCTGAGTTCAATTCCCAGCAACCACATGGTGGCTCACAACCATCAGTAATGAGATCTGACACACAGGCAGAACACTGTATACATAATAAATAAATCTAAAAAAATTTATAAAATAAAAAAAAAAAAAGAACTGCTAACCTCACACCGGCAAACGCACCCCGACACTGGCAAACGCACCCTCTCACCTTCTTCGTAGACATCATCATGATACTCTGTTTGCTCGCATGTTCCCAGATCTACTGCATGTCGCCACAGCCTTCCAGGTAAATCTGCATTTCTGGTAGAATATGTATTTGAAATGGCAAATTCTGAAGCTTTCTCCACTCTCTTCAAAATAACAGAAAAAAAAAAAAAAGAGAAAGAAATCCATCAGATGATAATAACCTTGCTCGTGGCTACAGAATTCCAGAAGCTGCTTTTCTAACAACTAGTACAATTCTTTAATTTTCCCATTCTGGTTGGAACTCTAGGCAATTTTAGTTTTGTATGTAATGTCGAATTAATTGCAGCAGCTCATCCAGTTCTAGCCAGCATTCCCGGTGTTTATAAGAATGTTGTTTAGGCTTAGCTAAGTGGAAAACAGGGTTGATCTGAGGTGCTGGCACACAGGCCTAACAACCTGAGCTTCAGCCCCACACCCCACAAGGTGGCAGGAGAGAACTGACCTCCACACATGTGCCACTGCATGTGTACACCTACACACACACACACACACACACACACACACACACACACTAAATAAAATGAATATTTATTTTTATTAGCATGTATTAATTGTCAAAAATAGTGATTTCATTATGACACATTTATACATATGTCACATACTTTGATCACATCCTATTACCTCTTTTGTTCCCCTTTGGGTAATTTTTGTTTAAGGCATAGGCAATGGGATCTTGAACCCTGAATACTTAATTTGGAACAAACATTTGATATCAATTTCTGTGCCACTGGGGCTTGTCAGTAAACAGGAACCACCGGCTGACTCCTCAAATTACTATAGCTAAAAGGGACCACCACTGTGCATTAGGCAAACCACAGGTTCAATAAAATTGAGATAGACAGCCACCACTGCAGTCACCTGGACTGTTTTTAACTCAACAAGAGTTTAATAAAAACATGACCAAATTCATGGGATGGGGGAAAGGAATGATGGAGCTGAGCAGAGCATCTTGGACTTTGGACAGAGTGGGGAACATTTTACTTCACAGGCGAACCCCCTGTACCTGTGTCCCCAGGAGCCTGCATTCTCTCGTTCTTACTGAGTGCTCACCCTTCAGACTAGCACTGACAAATGGCAACTCATGAGTTAGTTCTTCAGGTGAAAACTCTGGAGCCTCCATAACCCAAAATCGGTTTCTCTGGCTCTCTCTCCCTCCCTCCCTCCCTTCCTTGCTCTTTCCCTCTCCCTTCTTCCCTCTATTTTCAAAATACATTCATAAACAGACCCCTTCACGTCATCTCCACAGCTGTCACCTCAGTCCAAGGAATGAGTTTCCTAACAGCTTCTCTGCAATAGCCTTCACAGCAGCAAATGGTGTCTTTCAAAGGAAGCCACATCATAAAACACCTACATATTTCCTTTAGAATTAAGATAAGTCCTTACAGTGTGCTTCAAGGTCCTGAGCCTCTAACCCCTTTGGGAGCTAGCTCTCCATCTCACCAGCTCACTTTGTGTCAACCACACTGACCCCTTTGTAGGTCCATTCTCAAATACTATACTCCAGGGGTGTTACCACATCAAGGCCTCAGTAATGACAAGCCCTGTCTGCACACCTCTCTCACCAATACCAAGATCACTGCAGGATTTGCTCAAAGGCAACTTCCCAGCAGGTCTTCTCTACAACCTTGTAACCTCCTGCTCTTGATTCTCTTCTCTCTCCTCCGACTCTGGGTCTTTTATCAGTTTACAACACACCTTCTCTCTTATAGCCTCCAGATAGAACATCAGCAGAAATTGTCTTCTTTTTCACATGAAGCCCTAGCAATCAGATTCTTGCCAGGACTCGGTCAGTGCCCAAGAAACATTTTGTAAAGGAAGAAATAACTTAGAGATTTACTCAAAGATGCTGCACTACCTGCTTACAAGCATTCCTGACCTAGTTTGGAAATGACCTTGCCTCTTGCCCTTGGTGGAAAGCTTGGTAATAACTTTGCAAAAACTTGCCATAGGGTGAGTTGCCTGTGTTGGGTTTTGGATGTCATGGGAAGAGTAAAGTTTCAAAGTCCAGGATAAAATCTGGACATAGGAAGGGCCGGAGGTGGGAGGAGGTGCTATAAGATAGAAAAACAAAACCTGATCCCCCTCAGAGTAGAGTTAGAGACACCAGGTCACTCTACAGAGGCTGTTCCCCATGTTACTTCTCCGAGTCCATGGGCTATCTGGATTTATGTTATGACACCAACCAGTGAATGCATTGACTATCATTCTGTCGGCATAGGTCTACCCTTTAGGTTCCTGAGTTCTAAGAAAAATGACTCTATATATACTGCTTGTGCTTGTGTATACACATGTGCAAACCCCCCCCAAAACAAACAAACAAACAAACAAAACACAGGTAAAGTTATCAACTTTAATTTTAAGCTAACATAAAAGACAAAGAAACAACAGATTTATAGACTTGATTTAATTCTTTAGACTATGAATACAAGAGATAACCATATGATATGTCATTTCTTTGAAAATTTGCATAGGTTTAAAAAAACTTTCTATCACATACATTTATTTCATTTTCACTTATGTGTATGGAGGGAGGTCAAAGGACAACTTGCAGGAGTCAGTTCTCTCCTGCAATGGGTCCCAGGAATCAAACTCGGGTGGTTAAGGCTTGGTGGCAAGTGCCTTTGCCCCACGGGCCATCTCTCCAGCCCTTATAGGTTCTTAATAGAAGATGGTAGAGAGCTCGGGAAGTATGAGAAAAACTAGTTCTGATACTAGGTAAAGGGTCTAGAAATGACAACTAAATAAAAAGAAACCTTTGTTCAGTTCCTACAAAGCAAGTGTTTAAAATACCTATCAGACCACACTAAAGATTAGAATAATGTCTTCAGGACTTCATCTTCAAATATTATCTCCTCCCCCACAGAATGAATACGTAAGAGCTAAGAGGGGTCTAGTCTACATCTCAGTAACTTGTGTCCACTTATCATCTTGTTCTTTCATTAAGTCTCGGTGGGAGACTAGCTCTGTTCCCAGCAACCTAGTGAACATTACAGGGAAACAAACATAAATGTTTCATTCTTAGAAAGTTCAAGTTTTTGCTTTTGGTTCCACACGCCATCTGCATAGTAAGCCATTCAAGAGCGGTTCTAAAGTAAGACAGAGTGATTTAAAAATAAGCTCTGTGTGTGTGTGTGTGTGTGTGTGTGTGTGTGTGTGTGTGTACCTGTGTGTGTAGGACAGAGAACAACCCTGGGTATTCGTCTTCTTTCACTGGCTTGGAGCCACCAATGAGGCTATGCTGGATGGTCAGAGGTCCCCTAGGGTCCACCTGTCTCTGCTTCCCTAGCTGGAATTACAATGCCAGCATGTCTGGCCTTTTATAAGGATTCTGGCAATCTAACTCAGGTTCTCATGCTTACAATACACACGCTTTAATGACTGAGCTATCTCTCCAGCCCTAAGAAGAAGCTTATTAGTAACTATGTTGTATGAAAGCTCCTTTACAAAATACTATTTCAGATATTCCTATAGCCTTATGCATATTCTTCATATCTCACAGACCATCATAGATGGTGGAAATTGACCACAACATGACCCTTCATTTCCTTAAGATTAGATGATTCAAACAGGAGTTTAACACATCCTCATATATGTATGTTTTATATAGTTTTGAAAGTGCCAATTCTGTTAAAAGTCACTCTTTATAAAAATCAAGCATTTGACATTTTATTAATAAATGTGTGTAACATAATTCTAACGGAAACTATTCAGGGGTGGGGTTAGGTTGCTGAAGTGGGTGTGAGGCATCTAAAGCTGAGTTGTATGGAGAGGATCAGGTCTCAGAGATGACAGATATCCCAGGCTGGGGCATCAGCAGGAATAAAGCAGAGGGAGGACCTGCTTGACAGAGGGGAAGGAGAAAGACATGGGGGGAGAGGAGACATGCAGAGAGTCAGAATACGGACTGTTTCCGATAACTGATAGAGTCAGACTGACAGAGGACCTGAGATGCCCACCTGGAAGAGACAGTTTCATCCGCAGCACACAGAACCCATGTTTAGAAAGCTCAGTCAAGCAAGAGGGGGTACTGGAGAAGGATGAGAACCATGGAGTACAGCATTTAGTGCTGGCCACGCACCTGCCCATGCTAAGTGACTTCTCCATCTCTGTGGATGCTTGCTAGCATCTCAGGCTCAAGGTCTGCTGGACCTTCTGCTTTCCCACAATTCTACTTTAGCAACCCACCTCACCTGCACCATGCTGTACAGGACCCAATCATGTCTGTTAGTCATTGCCAGCCATTCTCTCCTCCACAGCTGTAAGACTTTGAAAGAATACCTTCTCTTCCTTCCTGCTCATGTGGATATTCAGCTACTGTCTTACTCCTAAATCCCTGTCCCTTTACTTTTGCAGTGATAATCCCATGCTTGGATCCATTTAATCTACCAATTTTCTTTGTACCATAAAAATTATGGTTACTGGGGTTGGGGATTTAGCTCAGTGGTAAAGCGCTTGCCTAGCAAGTGCAAGGCTCTGGGTTCGATCCTCAGCTCAAAAAAACAAAACAAAACAAAACAAAACCCCCAAAAAAACATGGTTACTGACTTCAGCTAAATCTGTGACACGACTGAGCAACCTTCCTTTTCTGTTCTCAAGAGAGGCCTTTCTCTATCTTCACCGTCCTCCCCCTGAACAAAGTCTCACTGGTTTTGAAAGGGTGGGCAGGAGAAAAGACGGCAGCTACTCAGAGTATACCCAGAGTTATTATGGAATAAAATCAGAAAGAAAAAAAGGCAGAGATCAGAGGGGTAATAGGAGGAGCTAGAGAAAACAGTCCAGTGGACTTAGATAATGGGGTCGAGGGTGTCTAAAATACAGATGCCAAAGCTATCAAATTAAATTGGAGACATTTGATGGCTATCAGAAGATGACTGGATTTGGTGAGGAACTCATTTCTAGTAACAGTTTCTGTGAAATGGAAAGTGAAATAAATGGACTCTGTGTGTGTGTGTGTGTGTGTGTGTGTGTGTGTGTGTGTGTGTGTTACAGAAATAGAAAGTAAGCAATAATAATTATGACAAGAGAGAATAATGAAAGTATAAAAGCCAAGAGACATAGATATAGATATAGATATCAGATAAGAAAATAAAATCATTCTATAATCAGAAAAGACTGCAGGGTCATATAAAAACTTATTGATTTTTCAAGATGGGAAATTTGAAGGCAGGATAGAAAAAAGCCAGCACAGAAGATTTAGAGGAATGATGAAACTCTGAGTCCAGCTTGCTGACAGCTGTATGAAGGAGGAAAATCATAGAAACAAGACAAAATGGAATCTTATCCTTGAGTTCTCATTAAATCTCCCCCTCTGAAAGAGGTGGTAAATAGGCGAGTGATTAAGTCGTGCAGGAACTCAATAGTGGGACTCTGGACATTAACACGCAAGCTAGGTTTACTAGAGGTGAAGTGATCTTCCAGGGGCTGGCATTCATGGTGTGATCTCTTTTAGCCATCTTTTGAGACAGGGCTCCTGCAATGGCCAGGAAGTCCTCTCTAGCCCCATCTACATTAATGCCTCCACCATATGCTTCCCTTATACCTCTAATTCTCTTACCATCTTTAAGTGGGGGATTTATGCTCCACTGGGATATAAACTCTGGCCCGTGTCTCATTTTAGCTCTGGTACTCAACATACCGAGCTTCTATTTGGTAGGCACTTAGCAAATAACAGCAAAATGAATAAATAGCTAAAGAAAATATTACAGCTATCCTGGGATCTATCTGGCCTGGTGCCCACAATGCCTGTCAACTTAGATATAACATTTGTTCAAAATACTATCAAATAGAATATTGTCTCAGGAAAATACCACATGATTTTGAACTACATGCTACACAAACTGATTACAATGGATTGCTAAGTCGACACTCAGAGGTACGCCCCTGAAGTGTTTGAAAGGCACTTTCAATTCAAATGGTACCTAAATAAACATTTCATGACTGGAAGATATCATAGGTCAGGAAGTCATTTGTAACAACAGTTTCTATGGGGGGTTATCTAACCCAACTCCCTCCTAATGGATGTTCAAACATATTCTTCATTAGTTGAACATTAAGTGAAAATTTAGAGTTTACTCCAGTTCTCCCAGGGATGGAATACATGTCTCTTTATGAAAACTCTCATTCCATTTTTGGATTGTTCTAGACAGAGAATTCTGGTGATAGCCATGTAGCTTTTGCCAATGGGTCCCCATACTAAAGCAACTACAGAATAGTCTTCCCTGTGTCTGAAGAAGGCTACAGCATTCTCTCCAGTACCTCTCTTTTCTTACTCCTTTGGCCTCTTCATGTGATACCCGTACAAGATGAAAGGCATATCTATCCATGTGTTTTCTCATCATTTGTATTTAAGATCTCTCATGAAAACCAAGAGAATAATACAAGATGTTAAAAAGTATAAAGTGGAGGTAACATGTATGACCATGAGAATAACAACAGTCATGCACATGCACATTGAAGATCTGTCATTATGTCTGACTCTCACAGCTTTCTACCCTGATTTTGAAATGTCTTACCTTAATCCAGTGCCCCACATTGTCAGGGTCAAATGCAGACTGTAGAAAATAGATACGAAGTATTAATGCACAGCAATCGCTTTATCAACATTACTATTTTAAGCAGTCTTTCCCACTAAGGCATATGGAAAGATATCATTTATCCTTTCTTCCAAACTTCTCATTGGCAAGTTCAGCACTAACTAGCAATGAAAGCTCACTAAACCACAGTAGAAGAAACAGGAAGCCTTGTTGTCTGGGACACCCTTAGTACTTCTTGTCTAGCCCACCCTGAGACTGGAATGTAACTGATCAGCAGTCTAAGCATCAGTACTTTTTTTTTTTAAGTTCACCAGGGCTAAGAGTCAATGTACAGAAATACTAGATGTAATACTTCTCGTGAAACCCATACTAACACTGGTGAATTCACCTCTCTCTATAATTTCCTGCTTAAAGACTGTTCTGGTCCTTTCTTTCCTGTTTGCAGAAGTAGCCAGGTGCCTTCCTGTCCTTCTTACACCTGAGATAATGTATGGTCCACCAAGAGTTGGGAGGTCTAGGACAGAATCATATTATTCAAGTTCTACTGTTGCACCAAGCATGTAATGAAGAAAATTAATCTCTACCCAGATAAGATATTAATCTGAAATGAGAACTCAGACCTCAAGGAGCCTCCTCTCTATTCCCTGTGACTCCCAGAAATTGACAGGACTCTAATAATCATTGGGCACACAGGGGTATTTGCTTTGAAGAAAAATTCAGGTCTTTAAAAATAAAAATGATGGGACAGCAAACTAACTGGCACATGGAAGTTGGTGGGAAAGGCATACTATTCTCCTTCACTTACCTAACACCTCACCTTCAGCTCACCTTACACACAGTTAATGCAGCTGTTCTGCTGGATAACGTTGTCGCTGCAACAAAGAAAGAGCTGATCCTATTCAAACACAGTTGAACTGCAAGGCGCGCTTGTGTTTTTACTTTCTTTATCCTCTAGACAGTAATAATGAGCGCCATCAGCAAAAAAAAAAAAAAAAAAAAAAAAAAATCCTTCTTTTTGTAGTTCTAAGTTGTCCCAAATTTGTGTTACCTTTCATCATCAAATCTATATTCATAGGCTATTTTGGGCCCCATCTATTATGCAACTGATACTTTGCAGTTGGAGCAACCTCAGTTCCCACTCTCTAATGCTCTAGCCTATGCCCTCTAGTATCAGGGGCATGATTTCAGTAAGTGGAATGTGCCCCGTGTCCAGAGTTTCTATATTTAGGATAACCCACAAGAATGATTGCCTGGGGCCCCCCACAAAAGCCACACATCTAGAGGGCTGTTTTTCTTTTTCAAGGAAAGTATAACCAGGGGTGAAAACAGCTGGTGACGCTACTCTGCAGCGGGAAGTTGAATCCTCTGTTTCAATATGCTCATTTACATTTAAAGTATTTATTTTTGTGACTGCGAAAGAGGTATTCTGGAAGGCACACTTGGTAGACGGACTTTGCACATGTCACTTTTGTATGTTCCTAGTTTAAAACGGCGCTGTGTTGTTTTGTTTTGTTTTGTTTTTTTTCTTTTCTTTTTTCTTTTTTTCCCCCATGCCTTCAGGAGCTAGTGGACAGAAGAGGTACAGATAAAGGAAGTATCTATCTTTGAATGCTGGTGGAATTTAGAAATAACCATAAGGATAAAGTACTGAGCTATAGCCACTTGGACTTCTGGGTTCATTCTCACTATCTGATGTAAAATTGGAAAGGGGGTGGGGGATGTAAGAGATACTAGCAGATAATTTAATGTGATTTTTTTTTTCCTTTCAAAGATCCCTTACCTAATATGGGTTGTATTATGCGGAAAGTATATCCTAAAATTGGTGTAAGAGGTAAGGATTAGGGGCAAATTCCCCTCACCCTAATGGGCACCAGTAGATCTCTCCGCTTAGATAGGAACAACCTTTACAGGTTACTGCCCACCAGAGTAGTGAGTACACAGACCCTAAATCTCCTAGAACCACGCCCTTCAGGGCTGTGTTGTTTCTAGGGCAGTAATGGCCAGGTAAGGATGCCCCCGGGGGAAGAGTGAGGAAGCGCAGGGCGGGAAGCGCTGGCTTCACGACTGTGTGGCGCCTGGGGCTGGCCCAGGTTCCTGAAAGCTTCCGATTGGGATCACCTTGGGATTCAGCTTCCTTGAGATCCGTTTCCAGCGACTCAGCTCCATCCTCTTCTTCGAGGACCTTTCCTGGGACGCCAGCAGCATTTTTTCAGGCTCAGGCCTAGACTTCGGCCACAACAGTGACAATTGCTCCTCCTCCCAGGCAGCATTCGGGTGGTGCTGGGAGTTGTGGTTCCACCACCTACCAGTTAGACAGGGGTCGGACATTCCGGAACTACTCCTCCCAGGAGGCATTGCGCAGGCAGCTCTCATTGCCCAGTTACCATGGCATCGGTGGGGCTCTCCGGGCTTGCTTTAGCAGGGCCTTTGCCTATGTCTGGCGCTTGGTGATGACGCAGAACCTCCTGATTGGCTCTGCCGCGGAGGCGGTGGTTCAGTGGGCCGCGAGTTCTGAGAGCGGAACACGTGTTATCTCCTGCAAGGAGTTGAAGGGTCCTGGCGGTACAGAGTGTTGTAATCTGCGGGTGAGTGTCTTCTTTTCCTTGATGGAGGCGGGTGAGTCGTGCCCATTTTTCTTGATTGCATTTCCGTCCCACCTCCCACCTTGGTATTTCCTGATTTCTTGTTGGTCTAGGCTTCTGCCAGCTCAGAGAGTCACCAGTGAGATTGCCGGACATACACATCTGAGAGAGAAAAGGACCTCGTTTTCCCCCCGGCCTCTGCCTGAGCGTGAGCTGTTAAGCCGGAAGTGTTTCTGGATTTACCAGGTACTTGGGTAAGGTCTAAAGCTCTAGGGATGGCTAACAGAACTCACAGAAAATAGACCCTCAGTAGCCAAGCCTGGATGTTGTGAAGAACAGTCCACTGAAGGTGACAGTACATACTTTCAAGACAGGGCAGAAATTTAGAACTGGAAGTTTGGACCTAGCTACTTATTGGCAATTTAGTTTACCACTGACAAAATGGATTGTACCTACATCCTGCGAGTATTGTAATGATTGAAAATCAATGTATGTAAAACATTCTACCAGGAAATGTAAGCCAAACTTTAAATTGGTGGAAAAATGATGATAAGGAAGGCTGTGCCGCATAGTCTCAGCACCTGCCCCCTAACCTGAGTATGAACCAAACAGAAGATGTTACACTGTCACAACAGCAGTTCATTTGGAAGAGTTAGTTTCATGCCTGTTCTTTGGGAGAGGTGACTAGTTTTTCTGAAAGAAAAGCAGAGTTCAGAGAAGTGAACATAATATAGTATGTGTCCACTTAGAAAGGCTATAGAGGAGTGATTCTCAACTTCCCTAATGCCGAGACCTAAATCTTTTTTTTTTTTTTTTGAGCCGAGGATCAAACCCAGGGCCTTGCACTTGCTAGGCAAGTGCTCTACCACTGAGCTAAATCCCCAACCTGACCGAACTCTTAATACAGTTCCTCATGTTGTGGTGACCCCCAACCATTAAATTATTTTTGTTGCTACTCCATAACTAATTTTGCCACTGCTATGAATCGAATTTCTAAATATCTATGTCCTCTCTCTCTCTCTCTCTCTCTCTCTCTCCCCAGCTTTTCTGAGACAGGGTTTCTCTATGTAACAGTCCTGGCTTTCCTGAAACTCACTCTGTAGACCAGGCTGGCCTCGAGCTCACTGCTTCTGCCTGCTTCTGCCTCCCAAGTGCTTGGATTAAAGGTGTGTGCCACCACTGCCCAGCAATATCTGTGTTTTCTGATGGTCTTAGGCAGTCCCTGTGAAAGGACCACTCAACCCCCAAAGGATCGTGACCCACAAGTTGAGAACAATTGCTATAGAGGCTGGACAGATGGATTGGAGGCAGAGGAGAAAGACAGGGAAAAAAATAACACTGTGGCAAAATGAAAAAAATCACAGTTAATATGGAAGCATTTCATGTGCTATTTGACAAATTTCAATTTCTCCTAACCCACCTGTCTTAGCCTCTAAAACTAGACTTCTATAATTTCAGGATCAGCTCTGCCAGGACCTCTGGTGACTGTCTTAGTTAGTGTTCTAGTGCTCTGAAGAGACACCATGACCAAGGCAACTGTTGTAAAAGAAAGCATTGAATTTGGGGTTTGCCTATAGTTGTAGACCATTAGCATCATAGCAGGAAGCATGTCGGCATGCAGGCAGACACTGGAGCAGTAGCAGAGAACTACATTCCTGATTCGTAGGCACAGAGGGTTGAGAGACTCTGGGCTTGGCATGGGCTTTTGAAACCTGAAAGCACACCCCAGTGACTTAGGTCCTCCAAGAAGACCACACCTCTTAATCCTTCTAATCCTTTCAAGTAGTGCTACTCTTTGGTGACTAAGTATTCAAATATATTAGCCAACAGGGGCCATTCTTATTCAAAGCACAACAGTGATTTTATTAGCCTCACTTTACTGATTTATAAAAGGCAGGTGAGGATCTATGTTGTATTTGGTATGAGGGTTAATGTAGTTAATGTATAAAGCACAGTAAATACCCAATAAGCGTAGCTACTGCAATTGTTAGGCCTTTCAGTGGATGAGATTAGTCTATCTTTATTGTGATCAATAATGTTTAGACTTACTTGATCATCATTTGTGTTTTTTTTACTTTCTGTGACTGTTTTTGCCTACGTGTATGTATGTGCATCACAAGCATGCATGGTACCCTCAAATGAGAAAAGGAAACCTGATCTGAAACTGCAGTTATAGACAGTTGTGAGCTGCCATTTGGGTGCTAGGGACCAGACCTGGGTCCTCCGCACAAATAGTAAGTGCTCTGAGCCGGTGTCCCAGCCTCAAATTGGGGGCACCTTTCCATGAGGACAATCCATTCAAGAAACATTAAACATTCTTTCTCTTGACAGATGAGGGCAGAATGGCAGGGTGTTGTCAGGAATGCACAGATTTGCTCAAAGCCTGTCAGTTTTCCCTACACTCTAGGGCTTCCTCCTTAAGACCCCCAAAAGCTTTATCTGTGGAAGAAAAAGGTAAAGCCGGCCCTTGAAGAAGAGACTCAGTAAGTGAGAGGAGAGAGGTGGTGATACAAGCAGACAGGACCATCTGGTGTCATGGAGACGCTGGTCGGCGGCTTGAGCTGTGCTTGGGTTTCAGGTTCTGTTGCTCCCAGATTATGTTTCAGAAGCTACGCCCTGTGGTTGCTGGAGGCTGTTGTGTAGGTACAGCTTTCTAGTGGATAAAATGGGCTAGAGAAACCCTGTGATTTATGCATGGGAGCTGTTTCTTCTCAGCAGCTGCCATAGCCCGGTCATTGGTACATTATTTAAAAACAAAAAAAAGGACAAAAACCAAACATACATGAGTATACGTTTATGTCTATATTTCCTATATTAATTCATAATAAAGACTTGTCTATTAGAATGTTACAATTAGAAAAACATCTAACATTGGACAGTGAATGAGAATAGGAAGTATTGGTTCTTCTAGCTCTGAAAAAAAATTCTGCTTGTTTTTGAATGTTGATTTCCAGTAAGGTGCATTTTCTAGGGCCAGTAAGATGGCTCAATGGGTAAAGGCGCTTGCCACAAAGCCTTATGACCTGAGTTTGATTCCTGAGGCCCCACATGGTAGAAGGAGGAACTGAGTCCTACAAGCTGTCCTCTTATCTCTATATTTAGTATATATTAGCGTGCGCGCGTGTGCGCGCGCGCGCACACACACACACACACACACACACACACACAAATGTAATAAAATAAATTTTAAGTGTATTTCCAGTGCTGTCCTTTTTTCATTTCGAAGGGCTAGTATTTTTTTAAGTGTATTTCCAGTGCTGTCCCTTTTTCATTTCGAAGGGCTAGTATTTTTTTTTTTTTTTTTTTAATGTGGAGCTGAGGATCGAACCCAGGGCCTTGCGCTTGCTAGGCAAGCGCTCTACCACTGAGCTAAATCCCCAACCCCATGGGCTAGTGTTTTAAATTGTGAATCTCAACCTCATAGGGGTTTGCCCAAAGAAAGCAGACAGGTCATATGAAAAGTTCACAACAGTAGCAATATTCTGAATATATAACAATCAAATATGAATTCAAAACATCAGACAAACAATCCACGGTGTGTTGCATTATGGAGCTTCACTGCAGCCTTGGTTTTGAATGCACAGCTATACTGTGTGTGCTTTTGTGCCACGTGACTCCAAAAAAACCTGCTGTCCCAAACACCTCAGCTCAAATTCAGGACTATTGTGTCTTGTGAATTTTCATGTTTTTACTGTACACACAGAGCTTTCTGCCCTTATCAGAACAGCACTGACGATTATAAAATTTTAATCAACTCTGAAAAATATTCAAGACGTATCTCCTTAGTATCAAGTGTTAAGCCAATAATTCTTTATGTAAAAAAAAAAGCAAGTACATTCATTTCATTAGTATGCAAATTTGTTTTAACCTGTTTCCATTTGTGTGTGTGAATATGATCCATGCATGTGGAGGTCTGAGACGACATCAGGAATCCCCCATCCCTCTACCTTATTCACTGAGGCAGGGTCTCTCAGCAAACCTAGAGCTCATTAGCATAGCTGGTTTCTCCAAATGGCTTGCTCTGGGGATACTCTTTCTCTGCTCCTGAGGCTGGAATTAGAGGCAGGCTGTCATGCCCACCTGGCATTTACATGGGTTCTGGGGATTGAAACTTCTCTCACCATAGAGCCATCTCCTCAGCCCCTTCATCTTTAGTAAATGCTAAGATTATATGTGAATTTTCTTTATGATTTGTTATTAATGATTTTTTTGTACATATTTTATCTCCATAGGTTTTATGACAGTTTCTTTGGCGAAAAGAGGTTGTGAATAGAAACTGTAAGCCGCCGTGCCCAGGGCTTACAGTGACACGGTTCTGGTTAAGAGTGAGAGACTGTGTTTTCTTCCGTCACCGCAAACTGGGGAAGGGTGATGGAGAATGCACTCAGGATTAAGCTAGTTATGCTCCAGGCTCTCCTGTTAAATGATGGGGACTCTTAGACCATATTTACTCTTCTCTCTGAGGAATGGGGCTTTCCCCAGGAGAAGAGTGGGTCTTGGAAGCCAAGAGTCTGGGCTTCCAGGTTTAAAAGCCTCTGCACTCTTGGAATCTGACCTTGGAGAATGAGTTGCTTTATATTAAGAACATTTGTGACAGTTGCCTTTATAAATATAGTTGTTGCTTATTTTAATTCTCTTTGTACCCAATTTTATATTTAGCTTCCTGTATTGGTCTTCTGTAGGGCAAAGGCACTTACTGACCCATTTTTCCTTTATCTGATTTGGTTGTTTAGTCTCCAATTTAGTACTCTTGGAATTGCTGACTTGTTTCATTTTTTTTAAAAATACTAAGTTTTGCTTTCCATTTTGGCTGGGATTAGGACAGAATTTCCAACCATTTCTGCAGTGGTTCTATGCATGCCTCTGCCAGTTTGTTCTGTGTATTTGTGCAAAATGACCTCCTTTAATTCTAATTTTTATATGTGAGTAAAAAACTTGTGACACTTGTCTTTCTCTGTGTGACTTATTTTATGTAACAGTGATCTCTAGTTCCATCCATTCTTTGGAAAATGACATTACATAGTTCCTTGTGGTTGATAATGTAAGTTTTCTCTGTCCATATTTAAGCTTTACCTTTTACAAATCATTTCAGATACTGCCTTGTGAAGGCTCTTACTTTCTCTAAATTTAATTTAAAAATATAGATTGTGTACATTTAAGCTCTTTACATACCTTAAACAGTTGAAACCACAGTTTCTGAAGGCTCTGGCTTCTAGAACTATCTGAACTAGGCTTGCTGTAGTTTCTTCTTTTCTCAGATGTTTACTGCTGTTAGCTTCACTGCAGCGTGGCTGTAGAGTACTGTACAATGAGTTCTACCCAGTAAGTGAGGAATAGGACTCTGGTGTAAAGTTTTCTAGGTTACATTCTTAATGGCCTGTAGTTAGTTTTTTTATAATGTTGCAGGATGAATTTTCATCTTTTAAGCATTTAAGCAACTATCATCTGAAAAATTAGCTTTTATACTGTTCACTGTTAAAATAGCAGTTTTCCCTTAGCATTTATTTCTAGTAGCTGTATTTTTGATATAACTAATGTAAATGTTTATTGATAGATGAGAAACTAGATAGAGTTGAGACAATTGAGAATAAAGTTGAGATTGAATTTAGAAAAGTTAAAAAGTGTTTACCCTTTCTTTTTAGAGTAATATTTTAAGTCTTTGAGAATTTCATAGTGTATTTTGATCATATTCACAGACCTCCCCCTTCACCCCCTCCCAGGTCACTCCTTCCTCCCTCCTCTCTTCCCCCACTCCTTCCTCCTTCCTCTCCTCCCCGACTCCTTCCTCCTTCCTCTCCTCCCCCACTCCCTGTCTTTCTTTTCTCCACCTTTAAGGCAGGGTCATTCTCTGAATATGGAATTCACTGATTTGTGGCCAATGAGCTCCAAGCCTCTGCCAGCCCTGCTTGTTTGCCCCCACCCCCCCCCCCCCCCCCAGCTCTAGGGTTATGGATCCTCGCTGATGTGCCTGGCTTTTACATGGGTCCTGAGGGTCTGAACTCAGGTCTTCATGTTACATGGCAAGTACTTGGTATAAAAGTATCTTTCCAACCCCCTAATAGCAATAACTTTTATGTTTCTTCATTTGTGTCAACTTGAAATGATGTTACAGTCAAAGGAAATTGACATTTTTTCACAAACATTTGTGCTAGGTTTTATAATTTATGCTTTATATGAAGTCTCATTAGAATGTACAGAAGGTATATATATATATATTATTCTGATGTCTAATATTCTTACGACTGTAGTAATCACCTTATTTAAAGATAAGAAGTTAGTTCTTAAATTGCTGTATTTGTGTTTCTGAATTCCTTTTTTATCTAATGTGAATGCTTGTTTATTTGGTCACATATGTGTGTATGGGGGAGGGGTACATGTATGTGCATGCTAATGGAGGTCAGAGGACATCATCTAGTGTCATTCTTCATGCCTGGACCACCTTTTTTGAGACAGGGTTTCTCATTGGTCTGGGGCTAGCTGATGAGGCTAGGCTGGTTGGCTACCTAGCCCACAGGCATCCATTTGTCTCCACCTCCTCAGATCTAGGATCACAAGCATGTACCCCATCCACAAGGCCCAGCTTTTAAAAAGTGTGGGTGCTGGTGATTCAACTCAGGTCCTTGTACTTGCAAGGCAATCTCTTTACCTACTGAGCTATCTCTTCAATGCTGTTGGGTTCTCTTAAACATTTATTGTCTTTGAAAGTAATGCTTAGGCTCTATGGCTGCAGTTTATCACATAACTATAATAAGTCATTCACTAATAGAACTCTGGGGAGGGGCTGAGGGGAGGAATCAGTGTGTAAAGCTTGCTCTGCAGGCCTGAGGACTTGAGTTTGGATGCCCAGCACCCACGTAAATGCCTGATGTGGCCGCTATGTACCTCTAACTCACCACTAGGGTGCTAAAACAGATGGATTCTGGGAAGTTGGGGTTACTTGCTGGCCTCTGCATATATGCATTCATGGGAATGAGCACCCATACAATGACTTACACACAAAACCTTGGCCTGGTCCACTTGGCAAGAGTTCCCAAGAGTCCTTGCTGTAATGATGTGATAAAATATTTATAAAGTTGTGTGTGTGTGTGTGTGTGTGTGTGTGTGTGTGTGTGTGTGTAGGTACTGTGCCACGTATATCTGGAGGTCCAAGGACAACTCTGAGAGTTGGTTCTTTTTTTTCCCCTAGTTTGGCAAACTTGGCAGCAAGCACCTTTACCCACTGAGCCATCTCCCTAGCCCTCCAGTGACATTTCATAAATGATCAACCCTGCTGGCTTATAAAACTCCTTTGTAGTGCATCTTTAAAGCTAATATTTTTTTTTTTTCCGTTTTTTGAGACAAGGTTTCTCTGTGCCTATCCTAGACCTTGCTCTGTAGCCCAGGCTGGCCTCGAACTCAGAGATTCGCCTGGCTCTGCTTCCCGAGTGTTAGGATTAAAGGCGTGTGCCACCACCACCCAAAAGCTCATAATTTTTCCACACTGAGTACTAATGTACAAATGTTTTCTGTTGTTTTTTTAAAACCCTCTTGGTATTTCTATAGAAGTTAGAATATCGGTATTTTTTTAAAAGTTTTACCTTTTCCATTATGAAATCATTCATAGATCATTTATAATCTCAGGTAGTTTCTCATATCTATGAATAAACTAGAATATGATCCCACTTTGCAGATACTATGTTACTGTATGCTGTGCAGTCTTTGATGTATATTCATTATACTGTTTTGGAGTCTTTTTATTGAACAACACTATTAGGAGGAAAAAAACAGAATTAGTACTATCATCTGAAAGTTGGAGAAAGAAATGTGGTTCAAATTAGTAACCCATGCCATGAGTGGTATGACTTTCTCTGCATGTTTCAAGGCTGAGTGACCTCATGGGCAATTTTTTTACAATTAACTTTTCTATTTCAGTCCTTTCATTTGATTTGTTTTTATCAGCTTCCACAGAAGTATGTGAAACACACGCACACGCACACACACACTCTACGTTTCAAAGTGATTGGTGTTATCATTTTGGTGTGGGACCTTGGAGAAGAATCTTGGTCTCTGATCCCCAAGACAGATGTGAACTGGAGATAATAGACATGCAGATATTCATTTTTGTGCACATTGCTTTCTTTGTAAAGTACTTAGTCTTTAGATGTCATGAATTGTCTTCTAAATGTAATGCCGTTTTCTTCTCAGAACGTGGAAGAATCCCTAGTAATGAAGCTGAGTCTTACCAAAGTCGTTAATGGCTGTCGTCTAGGAACAATACAAAACCTGGGCAAAGCAGGTGACTGCACGGTGGACATTCCAGGCTGTCTTCTCTACACCAGGACTGGCTCTGCCCCACACCTGACGCATCAAACACTGCATAATATTCATGGGGTCCCACCCATGGCCCAGCTCACACTGTCAACCTTGTGAGTGCTGAACCTAACTATTCAGGTATCCAACCCTTGGATGAATCAGAGAGGAAGGTTTCTTTTCTTTCTTTTTTTCCTCATGTGCATAATTTATAGATTTTTAAAAATGAAATCAGAAGAAAAGTGTAGACAAATTGCTAAACAGTCTTACTAATAAAAAAAACTACAGAGCCTGAAAGGAAAAGTCACAGCTAACCTCACCTCACCAACTCTGCAGCTTCCAAAGAGAGAGACTTTCTTCCTGTCTACCCATGCCTATATGCCTTTCTGTTCTGCTTCCTCATTTGCTTTCTTAGTCCAGCTGCATCACTTCCTCTTCCTGCCCAGCTCTGTCACTTCCTGTCTGTCGGTACAGACCTCCAGACCTCTGGTTAGTGCTGGGATTAAAGGCGTATGTCACCACACTTGGCTCTGTTCCCCAGTGTGGCCTTGAACTCACAGAGATCCAGACAGATCCCTGCCTCCCAAGTGATAGGATTAAAGGCATGAGCTATCATTGCCTGACTTCTGTGTTTACTTATAGTGGCTGGCTTTTTCCTCTGATCCTCAGATAAATTTTATTGGTGGACAGAATACATCATCACAGAAAAGTATTAAATATTATACAACATTTGGTCCAACCCGGAACTACAAGCTAGACCTGTCTGTTGGCAATGCTTTGCATTTCCTTCAAACTTTCAGGCCCTTTCTATTCCTCCCTGTGTGTAAGAACAAATGGAGTTCAAAGGTTCCTGTGCCCTCTGCACCCATAGTTGCTGGTACAGCTTTACTGAAATGAGATAAATAGAATCAAATCATTTTGTTAAGTACAAACTAACTGTTGAGTTGAAGCTGTTGTATGATCAAGTAACTGAGTTATTGTGTTAACAGTGATTTTAAAGGGGCAAGAAAGGGCAGAAAATCCAGGTGTTTGAAGCAGCTGTGGTTTTGCCAGTGTTTCTGCTCATGCTCCACTGGCAACTTGTATACCTGCATTTTCACTAAGGAGCCCAGCCCTGCTGGTTGCACCTCTTGAAAAGCCATGTGCTTTGTTGTTGAGGATGGCATTCGCTAGTGTGTGGCTTATTGGGTGAGAAGAGGGTTTCCGGTGTTGCAGAGTAGCTAAAGAATGATCCGTTGCTATGCCATGCATTGTTCTGTTTTTCTTACAGGGCAGAACATCATGAAGTCTTGGCAGAGTATAAGAAAGGAGTTGGGAGCTTTATAGGTAACGACGATTTCAATTACATCTATATGTGATTTGTGATGTGTTAATTTGGAGTTTGGAAGTCCTGCTGACTCACTGTGATTTGCTCGTACATTTATTTCTTCTTTTTAATAATCATCTTTGGGGCATCTAAGAACTAAGCATTTGAGATTGAAGGTTCTGGAAAACACTTAGTTCTTGCTGCTTTGTAGAGTCAAGATTATATTCATATATCATTACAGACCACAAAGGGCATAAATCTGCTCTGGGTACATGTGAAAGGGGATCAGAATAAAGAAGAATTCTTGAGGGAGAAGGTTAGGGGGCATCTTGGTTGGATTAGGGGAGAACAGGTGTTAGCCAGGTCAGGGTGGAAGCAGGAGTTGTGGTAAGCAGGTATGGGGCAGCACTCCAAGTTGTGAGCCAAGACTAGAGCCGAGACCATGGCGGATATACACTCCAGAGCTGTCTCCCCAGGCATGAGCCTCATTCACAAAGAAGAGGATGCAGATGTGTTCTGATAGGTTAGTGTTATCTTTTGTTCCAGAAGTAGGACTCTACGTGCAGATGTGTGTGTCCCGTTAGTTGTGGGAAAGCCTTAGAGGTAGTGGCTACAGAACCAGGTCTTCTGTGGATCACTTTCTCCTCAACTCCCCAACATCTAGGCCTCATTAGGTAAAGGATTCCTGTATCCTTGGCCATCCATTCTTCCACTTTAGTGGGAAGCTGCCTGATGCCTTGCTGGTTCAGAAGAGGGGATTATGTAATCTCAGTGTCTGTCAGCTGAGAACAGTTGTAATCACCAGCTTTGAAGTCTCCAGGTCTTTCATTTAGTGCCCATGGCTAGCGTGCACTTGCCGGAGATAATTGTAATAACGGAAATTTAGCAAATTTTAGTGGTAGAAAGGTTTCTACCACTGCAGGGGCTTTTAACTTTTAAAATTTGTTTTCGTCTCCTTTTTTTTTTTTAAGTGAAATCCTGTGGGAAATATGGAGTGCCATAAGAAATTTAAGTATATATGGTTTACTAATCATTTTTTAAATATTTACTTTATGTATCTGAATGTTTTGTCTGTATGTGTGTGTGTGTACCACATGTATGCCTGGTAGCCACAGAAGTCAGAAGGGGTGTTAGATCCCCTGGAACCTGAGTTAGAGGTAGCTATGAGCCACCATGTGGGTGCTGGGAATGGAACCCAGGTCCTCTGCAAGAGCAGCCAGTGCTCTTAACTAGTGAGCCGTCTCTCCAGCCCTTGGCTTATTAATCATTTAAAAAGATTTTTTAGACCAAATTATTTCCTTTTTGACTTAAAGATCCTCAGAACTCTCATCTTGGGTCCATGAAACATACTGAAAATGAGATTCAGTTTAGATCAGTCACAGCATCCTACAGCTTCCCTGTAACCCTGCCCTAGGGACCCATGATTATTAACCTGCTTCTGCCTCCTGAGTGCTGCAGTTAAAGGCCTGCACCACCACCCCGTGGTTGATTTAGCATACTTGATAGTGAGTTCTGAGCCAAAAGTGATAGCACAGGCCTGAAATCCTAGCAATGGTGAGGAAGAGCCAGGAGCATCAGAGTTCAAGGCTAGCCTGGCCTACAGAGTGAATTTGAGACTAGCCTGAGTAAACCCTATCTCAAGAAAACCAAAAACCAAACAAACAAAATAGACAAAAAAACTCAGATATTAAAAGTCATTAAATCAAATTCAGACTGATCAGAGTGTCACTGAAATGTGTCATCAAACATAACTTTAAAGTCCCACAGTTTTAAAATATTTTAAACACTTTAAAAATCCCAAGTTCTCTTTAAAAACCCAATGTCTTCTCAAAAGTCCAAAGTCTCTGAACTGTGGGCCCAGTTCAGTATGCAGTTTATTTCTTCTTTTTATATATTGTATGTAAAATAAAATGTAATATATTTATATAAGAAATAAATTACGTACTTCTTTACTCTAATGGTGAAGAACCAGGACACAATCATAATCAAATCAAAGGAAGACCAGAATTCAAAAGTATAAAAAGTTTAGTGCTAGCCAGGCATGGTGGCACACACCTTTAATCCTAGCACTTATGAGGCAGAGGCAGGTGGGTCTCTGAATTCAAGGCCAGCCTGGTCTACAAAGTGAGTTCCAGGGCAGCCAGGGCAGTTGCACAGAAACCTTGTCTCAAAAAAGAAATAAACAAAAAAAAAGAAGAAAGAAAGAAAAGTTCAGTGTTTCACATCTGAGGTTCACTCATGATTATCTGTGTACCAAAGGGTCCTGGCAGCGGCCCTTCTCCAGCTCTGCAACCCAGCACACACAGCTCACTTAACAGGCCAGGCCAGCTCCATCCCACAGTTACTGCTGTCCTTGACAGATGTCTCCTGGTCTGGCATCTCCAATATGCTGGGTTCTCCACAAGCTGCACCTTAGCCAGTGGCCTGTCACATGGTACCAGTCCTCAGCTTCTCTCCCTAACCCCTAACGTCCTGGGGGTTCCACACAATTGAGGCTGCACCATCATAACTATTGGACTCTCTGGACTCTCATAGTGCCAAGTCTCAGCTGGTCTCCATGACCTCATTATGCTTTCAAAACCAGTATCGTGGGAGATTCTTACAGAGTTCAGCTGCCAGCATGAGATGCTGCCTTGGCCTCTGTAGACCACTGTTTCTGTGTGCTGACGCCTTACTGATGCTGATCTCTTAATCATTGCTGGGTTTTCAGTTCCTGATAACCAGTATAGATAGTCCCAGGAAAGCAAAGGTTTCACATTTGTGGTTCAGGTGTCTTATAATCATGCTCCAGCTGACCACAACCACAGATTCTCAATTCAAAATATCCTAAGAATGGCCCTGATAAGAGTCTTTGAGGGACTCTGAAACTTCACAAGCCAGGTCCCCACTGTCTATCTGTCTCAGCATTATCTTCCAGGCTTCCACAACAGCTCAGTAAGTTCTGAGCACTCAGTGGCTTTCCAGCCCCAAGTTCCAAAGTCTTTCTTTCCACAATACTGCCCAAAAGAACATGGGCAGGTCTGTCACAGCAGTGTCCCCTGAACCAGATACCAATTTGTCTTAGTTAGGGTTTCTGCTGCTCTGATAAAGATACTGTGACCAAAAGCAACTTGGGGTGGCAAGGGCGTATTTAAAGACTTACATGGCCCAACAAAAACTGAAGCAGAGGCCCCAGAGGAATACTGCTTGTTCTGTGTGACCTGCTTGTTGTGCTTTAGTATAGAACCCAGGGCTACCAGCCCAGGGATGGTACTGCTACAGTAAGCTGGGTCTTCCAGCATCAATCATTAGTCAAGAAAGTGCCCAATAGACTTGTCTGTAGGCCAATGTCATGGAGGCAGTTTCTCCGTTGAAGTCCTTCTCAGATGTGTCTAGGCTGTGTCAGCACAATGTGAAGTTTCACATTGAATTCTTTTAGGTTGGAAGGTCCCCAATCCTTTTCTCCCTTTTCACAGGCCCTCTAGAAATCCAAGATCAGGTTCCAGCTGTTGGCTGAGGTTAGAGTTGCTTTATCTACCTGTACATGCTGGCATGCTGGGAAGCTTTTCTCATAGCCCTTTGAACGGTTCTTTTTGTGTCTACACAGGCATGCCAGAATCCCTCTTCTACTGCTCCCTGCATGATCCAGTCAACCCCGGCCCTGCTGGTTATGTGACAAATAAGGTGTGTTCTCAGAAGGACCCTCAAGACCGCAGCCCTGTCCCGGGAAGCCCAATGGTGGCCCTCGGCTGCTAGCACGATCCCTTCATGCCCTCTATGATGATGATTTGATTTAACAGACTGTGGCGATTCATAAGATTGAGGAGGTCTGCTTGAAGATGAGTTAAGTTCAGGAACAAATCCTCAGCATTTTTACGTTGTTGGAAAAACTTAGAGCAGCAGTTCTCCATCTGTGGGTCTCGACCCTTTTGGGAGCTCAAACAACCCTTTCAGAGGGGTCACATACCCGATGTTTACATTATGATTTATAGCAGTAGCAAAATTAGGTGGTAGCAACGAAAACAATTTCATGGTTGGAGTCACCACAGCGTGAGGAACTACATTAAAGGGTCGAAGCATTAGGAAGGTGGAGAACCACTTAGAAGGTCAAGTTCCTGTAGAATAGGAGATTGCTGAGAGGGGAGTAGATGTAGTCTTTGGATGTGGCTTTCTGTGTGTGGTTTTAACACTCCGAGAAGAGTAGGAGAGTTGCTGATGATTTAGTTATACAGGTGTACCTGTATGTAGTGGAACCTCGGTCACTACGCTGCTGGTAGATCAGAATTCGGAAGGTTGGATCTCTAGCCAGAGCTTGTAGCGAGTGAAGAATGGTATCAGTAGCTCCATGCAGTTTCACCTGAGCTCTGTTAGCACCACCTAACAGCATCAGGCAGGGCTCAGTGGGCACCACTGCTCTACAAGCACACTCACTTCCTCCACACTGTCTATTTTCCTGATGAGTACTGTGCTTTTTTCTCCCAAGACAGGTTTGTTTGTTTGTTTGTTTGTTTGTTTGTTTTTCCCTTGAGACGGGCTTTCTCTGTATCCCTGGCTGTCCTGGGACTCACTGTAGACCAGACTGGCCTTGAACTGTCTGCCTCTGCCTCCTGAGTGCTGGGATTAAAGGTGTGGGCCGCTGCCGCCACCACCGCCACCACCACCCAGCATGAATACTGTTTTCAATTGTGCTTCTGACTTAAGCTTTTGATTTTTAATTTGAACTTAAAAATAGTATGTTTTTCTATTTGTATAAATACAAATTGCTGGAAAAACTTAGAGGAGAGAGCAATGAATTGTGTCCAGGATCTGAGGTGAACACATTAGAGCAGGTAATATTTAAATTAGTTTCCTCAAGGATGTATAGTATTTAGCCAGGCTAGGAAGTGAGAGGAAGGTATTTATGTTCAAGTATACTGTCGTGGGAGGTAAAAAGACCTCAGAGTCTACTTCCATGGGCTTGAGGTGTGGTGGAGGAGACAGGAATGGAGACAGGGAGGGTTGCCCCAGAGAGACATGGTAAAGAAGTCCTGGGAGAGTTCAGAAGTTGGACTGGTTGACCATTAAAGGATATTCTCAAGGCCATAGGTTCCTAGAAAGTAGGGAGTGTGGTGAATCTCTTCCTCACCACGTTTAGGGTACAGAATTGACACTCCTCTCTAGTTAGGAATCACCATGTCTAGGGTACAGAATTGACACATCTCTCCAGTTAGGAATCACCACGTTAATTTCTCATCTCTTGTTCCATGGCAGTCTGTGTCCGTGTGGGGTTTTGGAGGTCGTGTGGAAATGACTGTTTCCAAGTTCATGGCAATTCAGGAGGCCCTGCAGCCAGACTGGTTCCAGTGCCTCTCAGATGGGGAGGCGTCGTGTGCAGAAGCAACTTCGATAAAAAGGGCCAGGAAGTCTGTGGATCGGTCCCTTCAGTTCCTGGACAGCTGTTTGCGACTACAGGAAGAGTCTGAGGTGAGGCGGCCCATGAGCCCCTCTGTAGAAACACTCACCTCCCTTCTGCTTCCAGATGTGCCTCAGCTGTTCTTCCGCCCACATCTCTGTTCCTCAATTCTTTATCTCTACCTGTTCTGTTTTCCTTTGCTGAACCCGGGAAGTTTCCTTCTCCAGGATTCCATTGTAAACTCTTCACTGTGCTGTGTATTGCCCCCAAACTTCGCTTAGTTTTCATTACGTGGTGAACCATTTTGAAAATGTATACCCTATCAATTTCCCTTTACGTACTGTGAGAACCATCACCACATACATACTGGACTGTAAGTTGTGCGTTAGAACGTTCACACTCAGGCAGTTGGACTCCTGGTCTGTTTTCTTAAGCCTAGTCTCTCTCGATACTTATGGATTCACCAAGTTCCTCAGCCCAGGAATTTAAATGTTTCAAGACTTCCTGATCATACACATTTACTACCCGATTGCACACTCCTCCTTGATCCCTTTGAACATGTCTTGAATCTTCTTCCTTCTCACACTTCCTGTTACACCATTCCTCATGTCCGTGGTCATCTCTGCCCTTAGCTGCCTCTGTTCTCGTTTGTAACCGGTCTTCAGCTCTGCTTTCTAGGAGATCACTGTAAAGCAGGGGTGTGAACCCGCTGCCTGCTTTCCTACAGAATTCAGTGGTTCTTCACCTTAGCTCTTACAGTCTAACCGCCGCCTGGCACGCCCTGCCATGTGGCCTGCCCCTGCTCATCATGGACTGCTTCATCCTATGTCTGGGCTCTGGTCTTCTGAATGATGTTGCAGTTCCTTGAAGCGTGCATTTGTTTCATTCTGGGCCGCCTATACCCAGATATTTTTCCCCTGGACTTTTCTTTTCTTATCTCCAGGCATGTTCCCTCTCTTCCATCAGGCTCATTTCTTCACTCATCAATTTATGAAACTGTCCCCGACACTTCCAGGAAGCTCCAGTCATCCTTTGTGTGTGCTGTGCTGGAGCCCCGGCCATACTGTACCGCACCGATTTCTTTATGCAGTTGCTTTTATTAAGCTGTGGTCTCATACACTCAGTTTTTACATGCCAGTTTTGTATCCTTATCATACAGCGGAATGTCTGACATACAGTAAGCCAACAGTGAAGTGTTAGGATGAGCAGAAGATGGGGCTGTGTCAGTAAATCTCAGCATTGAGAGCAGGTTTGTGAATGGTGAAGGATACAGCACACAGAGCAGAGGACACAGGAAGCAAAGGGAGTGAGCAGTCAGATTTGGTGGCTCGCTACTATAATGCCAGCACTCAGCACATGGAATACTGAGGCAGGATCATGAATTCAAGGCCAGCCTAGGCTTTCTAGAGAGAGCTTGTCTGAAAAACAAATGGTAATGGTGATTGGTGGGGCCAAATTTGGACTTCAGCAGTAGAATATATTTTGGTTAGTAAGCCTAGTTAGGGGAAACTTCACTGCTAACCTGAGTAGAACTAGGCTTGCAGAGGAGTCCGGCGTAGTGATTTTGCTATGGATCTGGGTGGTTGGTATTGGCTTACTAACCAAGTTTTGTTATATTTGTAACATTTGTTAAAGGAATATGACAAAGATGACTAGACAGTCCAAGGGAGTCTTGAGTCCCTCATCTTGAGTTCTTCAGTCAGCCCTATCTGTTAGTGTGCGTGATTTTAAGTGTTGGGGCTTCTTTCTGTATCTCGAGTGCTTCTGTCCTGATATTACTAATAGTGCCTCCTTTCCTAAGTGTTCCATTTTAAACAGTACAGTACACAGCCAAACTTCTGTCCATGAACAGGAGTTTCCTGCACAAAGCTGTGATGGTGGTGCTCTGTAGACCAGGCTGGCCTTGAACTCAGAGATAGGCCTGCCTCTGCCTCCTGAGTGCTGGGATTAAAGGTGTGCACCACCACTGCCTGGCTATGGAATTTATTTATTTATTTATTTATTCATTCATTCATTCATTCATTTATTTTTGCCAGAGCTGAGGACCAAACCCAGGGCCTTGTGCTTGCTAGGCAAGCACTCTACCACTGAACTAAATCCCCAACAGTACTGAAACTCTGCAACATGCTGTTTTGGTCATTTTTCCTCAGATAATCCCTAGGTTGGGATGGTAAATGGTTTCATCCAGGTGGTTGGAATTGTGCCAATGCTGCAGGAAGAGAGTTGTCTCTTAACCATATCTGCCCTGGAAGCAGGAAGGGGAAGTGGTGGCATCTATTGAAGTAGTCTGGGCACTGATTTGTATCACACCTATCTATAACTTGCTTTACATGTTCCGTGGTTAAGTGACTAGTTGTCATGTGTACGTCCCAGTGATTTAGAATACTCTGGACAGAATAATCATCACCCCCGTCACTGTTGTAGAACTACTTCCTGTCTTTGTGCTTCTCACCAGCTCCTTGGCCTCCTAAAACAGTAAGCAGCAGCCGTTCCAGAATCCTACCCCCGTCCTGTTGTCAGATGTCCCCGCTCCTCTTCATCACCACCCTTCCTTAGTCCAGGTCCTGCCGTCCTTCACCAAGACTAGGGAAGCTGCCTGCGCCCTCTCCTCAACCATAATTACCCCGAATTACTCGCCACTAAACAAGACCGATAGTCAGGTTGTCCCTTCTGTTAAGGAGCACATCTCCGACAGCACTCCAGATTCCTTCCCCGCCCCCCTTCCCTCTTAGAGCAACTGTTGACTTGTGTGTCTCCTGCAAGGCTTATCTTTAGAGTCACTTGCGTATATTTAGTACACAGATAGGCATATCTGCAGTACATGAATGCAATCATATGTAAAGCAGTTTGCGTGTTTTCTCCTAACTGTCCTGAAACGCTCCCCATCAATGCATGTGTTAGTATTTCTCCTGCATTCTTTTTAAAACAGCTTAGGAAGCTGTACTGTTTTTAATCTCTAGTTTAGTTTTTCATTCTCCTGTACATCTTTGAAAGTATACCTTGATACACATGAATCAATACATTTATAAGAGAAATTGAATTTTATGACTCAAAGATAAAAGGATTGGCATTTTGATAAACATTGTCTACTTGTCCCTGTTTTTAGTCACTTTCGCTGTGACAGAACGTCGTGACAAAGAGACCTCGTGAGAGGAACCATCTAATTGGGCTTGCAGTTTCAAGGGTTAGAGTCCGTGATGGCGAGGTGACAGGAGAAGCTGAGAGCTCACATCTCGATGTGCAAACAGGAGGCATTAGAACACACTGGTGTGGGGCAGTGTGGGCTCTTGTAACTTTAAACCCACTCACAGGGCCACACCTCCTCCAACAAGGCCACGCCTCCTAATCCTTCCCCAACAGCCACCAAATGTGAACCAGGTATTCAAATGCCTGAGACTTATGGGGGGATCTCATTGAAACCACCACCCCCTCCTAAGAGCTGAACTAATGTTTGCTCTGATTATGTGGGTGTTGAAATGCTCTTTCTCCACACTCTTGACCCACCATGTTGTCTTTGTTAAGTATTTTACTGCTGAGGTGAGGGTCTCATTGCTTCCCACCTGCATTTCATTTCTAGTGACTTCAGTAGCCTTGTGTGTGCAGAGCACTTGCATTTATAGAGTTTTGTTTTCATAAGTTCTGTCTAGTTTGGGGGTGGGGATGGTCATTTCCTTCAAGAACTTTCTAGAGCTCTTTGTGTTGTATAGATACTTATTCTTCCAAAGAAAAAGTTCTTTGCCTTTGTTCCGACTGTTGCACTTGAAAAGGTCTGAGGTCTTCTTGTTTATGCAGATCAGCGATTTCCCATGAGCCTTTAGCTTGCCTAGGAAGGCCCTTCTACACCAACAATAAAAAAACAACAACAAAGCCTCTAATACTTGTGTATGTGTATTTTTTATATTTAGATGTCAGTCTTATCAAATTTGACTCTTTGAAGATGGGAGCAGGGATCTTTATTTATTTATTTTTGAAGTGGATAGTCCAGTTGTCTTAGGAACAGACTGTGCCTCTGTTCCTAAAGTTATATGTAGCTGAGAGATTTGGAGGTTACTCAAAGCAGGCCTGGAGAGTCCTTCAAACCAAAACTCAGACTTTTCTTTTGTACCTGCTCAGAGCACATTTAGTTTCAGGGCAAACATAAAACATGTTTTTACAGTGTGTTCTTGAGAGCCCTAAAGGTTCTGGGGGTGCACCACCACCCTTAAACATTTCATCTGTAGTACCTTCAATGAGCTCTTTCTGTCTGTTGGACTTCATGCAGAATTCATGCAAACAAGTCTCCGGTTCTTGTAATGGTTGAGATCATTCAATTCTTTCTTCTCTCAGGTCCTTCAGAAAAGTGTGGTCATTGGAGTGATTGAAGGTGGAGATGTGATGGAAGAGAGGTTGAGGTCGGCACGAGAGACAGCCAAGCGGCCCGTGGGGGGCTTCCTTCTGGATGGCTTTCAAGGGAACCCCACGGTCCCAGAAACCAGGCTGCACTTGCTGTCTTCAGTCACCAAAGAGCTGCCCGAGGACAAACCAAGGCCAGTGCTGGATTAGGATGCAGGCCAGGCTCCTGGGAGGGGGCGGGGCTGCTGGTGACAGTGTGATGCAGTCTACACAGGGTGTGCTTCCCATGTCCTGTCTTAAGCTCAGCCAGCTGGGCAGTTTCCATCAAGGCTGCTATCCTGGTTTCAGAATGCAGAGGGGGAGAATTGGCATGACATTAGTTTATTTGATTCCCATAACTGAGGACAAACGTTACCCTGTGTCCTCTCATTCTTGAGCCAAATACAAACACTCCTTTTTATTCATTATAACGTGGTACCTGGAGATGAGTGTAAGGTCAAGGCATGTTGAAATCTGCAGTGCCTAGCTCTGTTAATAAGGACCTTCAAGAAGTTTCCGCTTTTGTGACAAGCAGTGAGTGGCGTTGTTTGTTGGTTTTTTGAATTGCTATAACTAGTAAAGGTTAGTTCTGTTGTTTACGTATATCTGAGAGTACTGCAGTGCTAACAGGTGAGATGATCTCTATATTCTGGATTTCCAAGCAATTGAGGTCATACTAGTACCTAAGTGTTCTTAATGTATTTGTTTTTACTTCGGTGGAGTCTTGTGTATTCCAGGCTGGCCTCAAACTTGCTATGGATCCTCTGGCCTCCGCCTTCCAAGTGCTGGGATGATAGGCATGTACCATTGCCCGTGGTTTATACAGTGCTGGGGTTAGAGCCCAGAACTTTGTGCGTGCTAGGCAAGCACTTTACCAACTGAGCTATGTACTGCATTTTCTTGCTTTATTAAAAATACAGACGCCAAAAACTGCAGGTGACCCTAAATGTCATTACATTGGATGAAATAAATCAGGCACAGTGAGAGGGCTACTGTGTGTGATCTCACTCTTGAGGAACCTGAAAATGTCCCTGTCCTTGAAGTCCGGCTAGAATGGTGCTTGTCAAAGGTTGAGGAGGAGGAACAAGGAGGGCGGGTAAAATGCTGGTCAAGGGATGTATACTTACATTTAAAATAGAGGAGTAAGTTCAGTGGGTTCGTTGTGCAGTCTGATGACTGTGGCTCATGATGATAGTAGTTATTGAAAACAATGGAATGAGAATTAAGTGTTGTCATCAGGAAAATGGTGATTATATGGGATAATGCATTTGTTATTTGGCTACATTGGCCCATTTCATGGTGTCTACAAATCCAAAATAATCTTGTTTGTGAAAAATTTATATGTCAATTTTAAAAAGATTTTTTTTGAAGTCTTTTATCCTTAATATGAATATTCTTGCCTTTTAACCTGTGATATATTGGGAAATTTGGCCCTGAGATGTTATTTTGTTCTCAAGGGCTATTGGACAGAACGTGTATAATCTCAGTACTCTTTGAAAACACAATTGCATCTTAGGAACAGCTTAGTGAATCACACCTGTGTACATGGGTGTGAAGATCCCCCAGAACAGGGTCTCACAGTCATCCTGTGCATGCGCACGCATGGACTCACAGACAGACAGACAGACAGACAGACACACACACACACACACACACACACACACACACACACACGCACGCACCAGTTTTTAACGTCACCCCCTTCGCTGTGCTACAGATGAACAGCTCAGCATGAGCTTTTCTAGTCACTTTCTGGACTTCTTTGTGCTAAGTGTTCACAGATGTCTCTTTCTGAATCTGAAAGCTGGGGTTGTTTTTCTCTAAGTGTGTAGAAATGCCAGCTTCAGTTGGAGCGGAGTTCTAAAACCTCACAGGACTTGAAGGAGGTTGTAGTCAGGAAAGCTGGCATATATATAAGGATTCTACTTGTTTAATAATTACATAAACCCATTTGAAAGACTCTTTAAAGAATCAGAAAGTTTGAAAGCTTTTCTCCTCTAATTCATGAAAAGGAATATGGGTAGAAAAACAAACATTAAAAAAAGAAATAGTTGCAGCTAGCCAGTCCTAATCATGTACATCTCTGAGTCTTGCCTCCTGTCAAAACCTGCTTGAAAATTACTAATGCTCCCAGACTGCCTTAGCCCTTCCCTTGGAAGATACCATTTCATTTCCCAGGCAGACTTTTCATTAGCAAAGAAAATATGAAGAAAGCCAGCTAGAGTCATAGATCCTGGAATCAGCTGAAATTCTGAGAGCAAGAGGAACTATTAAATGAATCTGTAAAATACCATCAATAATGGAGAAATAAGGCAAATTGTGTCCTTTAAAAACATCTGTGCAGTGTTTAGACAGGGTGGAAAGTTCAGTCTGTGACCAGGTAGGTGGATCAGAAAGATGGGAATGGGAAATGTTCGAATGATGCCATTTGCTTTTCAGCTGCCTCCTCGTCCCCAGGATGATTCTGTGGAGATCTTTGTAATTGCTCTTGAAGTGAGACAACCAGACCAGGGATGTGAAGGAACTGCCCAAAGCAACGCATTGATTAAATGGCCAGTTGAGCTGGGTGTGGAGGACACACCCCTTTCCTTCAGAGCTCCAAGCCCTGCCTCACATACTTGCTGCCCTGAGCTTGCTTGGTCGCTGTTCTTTGTATGGTTGTTTGGAATGCCCTGTAATCTGGAAGCATTTTCCGATTTCTTTCTGGCCATCGGCTCACGTTGCTGCTGTTCTCCTGACTGTCTTTCCAGGCTCATCTGCGGGGTCAGCCGGCCAGATGAAGTGCTCGAGTGTGTTGAAAGAGGAGTGGACTTATTTGAGAGTTGTTTCCCCTATCAAGTGACCGAGCGGGGCTGTGCCCTGACCTTCACCTTTGATTGCCAGCTGGATCCTGAAGAGACATGTGGGTCTTTAACGTTCCTCACTCTTGCTTTCAGTTCCTCCTAGTTCCTGGGACTTTGTGGCCCAAATCACAAGGCACAAATATGAACATGTGGCACCAGTCTTTCAAAAAAGTCCATCTTGATTTCTTCTTTTGTTCCCTGGGATGTTAGCACCTAGGTCAAGGCACTTAATATTGTACGTGTAGATCAATATTAGGATGTGATTTGTGTGTGTGTGTGTGTGTGTGTGGTGAACAAAAACAAGACCTCCTTTGTTCACAGCCAAAAAAAGAAAATTCAGAGTAAATCGTGATGAAATCTAAGCAAAGGAAACCTTTGAACAGCTTAGTAAAAGTTAATTTGGTTTTTATCCACAAAAGATTCCTTGTCTCCCTTTTGCAAGCCCCATGCAATTAACTCACAGGGAATCTCACCGTCACCGGATCCTTGTGTCGCCTTTTGCTTTTCTGGGCTGTTTTTTACACACTGAGATATGAAAGCTACTTTGTTCTGCTAATGTTTCTTTGAAGTGCCGCCATTTTCTTTTATTGTTTAGTTATTTCAGATTCTGACACACATGGTGGTGGAAGAGGACCCGGGACCCTGACCATGGCCTACTTACTCCCTGGAAGCTTGTCTTCAGGGATGAGTGGCCTGTATACACACACACACACACACACACACACACACACACACACACACAGCTTGCAGAGAAGGGCTTCCTTTTCTTTCTTTTCAACTCTTCAATCATAGTTGTGTCTGTGTGTACTATAAAGTCTGGAGTTTTACCTAGTGGGGATTTTAAAGACAGTTGTCAGCTCTTCCCCAAATGACAAGGGTTTTCCAAATGCCAGAGCTCCCTTGTGCTCCCTCTCAGCACACAATTCGTGTGAACAATTCCATAGCATGTTGTACTTAGTGCTTGTGTCGCGGTGCTAAAATTACCCTTCTAGAACCATCTGGCTCTCTTGGACCCACACAGACTGCTATCGTTCCCTTCCTGAATACCTCTTTTCTACTTCCTGTGTTGAAAGGAGCTGGATTTCTGTAGAGGTCTTTCTCTTGCAGTTCAAGGGAATGTTTCTCCATTAAGCAAGGAGTTCAAGGGTACTGTGGGTTTCTTGGAGGGCTAGAGTCTCCAAACAGAGGGCATAAATTAAAGCCATGTTCCACGTTAACCCACTTGGAATATGTGCCATTACAGAGCCCAGTTTATTTACACGTCCATCATGCTAAGTCAGTTTTTTTTTAAGTCATTCCTTTATGACAGATTATATATCATGTACTTGTATCCATGATTAGCTTGGACTTGGTTAGCTGTCTTCAGTTGTCTTGATGGTGTAGATAATAGTCTTTGGCCATCTGGGAATGTACCACTATTTGTTTTTTCGTAGGTGATTTTCTTGGGATAATTCTAAGAATGGAGTTTCAGGGTCAACGGTTGTGAAATTATAACCAGAATAAAATTTTTCCAGTGTGCACTCCTTATCTGATTGTTCAAGGCTTTTTCTTGGTTTCCCTTCAGTATTGCAACAAAATGGAATCCAAGAAGAAATAAAATGCTTGGATCAAATAAAGAAAATCGAAGCAACTGGATGCAACCAAGAAATGACATCATTGGAAATTAATCTAAAGGAGAAAAAGTAAGAAATTTTTTGAAGTTTAGGTTTTGATTTCTGACTTTTTAATTTCAGTCTGTCTTAAGTTTATGTAACTGTTCCCTTTTCAGTTTATGACTTCGTAAAATATTTATGGTTGGACATTACTTAGGCCTTCTCAAATATGGTTCCAGAAAACCTTTTTTTTTCCTCTGCAGATGATTTTGGGTACTTTGTCTTGTCAGAACACTAAGCTAGATAACTATTGCTTTAGAAAAGCTGTCAGAAAGAAAGAGGCCGAATCCATTGCTTGATTTTTTTTTTCCTGATGGCTTTTAGTAACAACAGAGCAAAATAAGGGTTGCAAAGCCAGACACGGTGGAGTGTGAACATAGAAAAGAGCCTGAGTGCCCTTGACTATACAGATTCTAGATCACATCAGTGAAGAATGACCTGAGGGAGGCATGGTGGGATCACTTAGGAAGAGGCAGGCGGACCTCTGTAAGTTTGAGACCAGCCTTGATCTATATAGTGAGTTCCGGGCCAGCTGGAGCTACAGCTGGAAATCTTGTCTCAAAAGCAAAAAGCAAAAAGCACTGAGTTGTCTTGTAACTTTGCATTTGACCAAAAGTGGTAGTTACCAGCCTCAGATTGTGGTTTCTCTGAGCATAGCACTGGTGAATTCGGTTTATATAAGGAGATGTTTTAGGGGTTCTGACTTATTCATGGTTGTCTAATAACGGTATAGACCTGAGAACTTATGAAAGAATGCAAAACTCCTACTTCCTATTAGTATTCTATTGTAATTTCTTGATTGTGGGTCTGAAGTGATCTACTTCTTTTAATATTTTCTTTAAAGTAGCCAAGACTATTGTTTCCTTTTAAACAAATATTAGGGTAATAGAAATGCTTACTACTAAAATAGTCTTTGCATTGTAGATCTAATTGGAAATTTTAGTATGCTCATTCTCAGTGCCAAGGTTGACATTTTGGGGACAAATCCTAACACTGCATTTGATTATGTGACCTTGGAAAAGTCATGTACCTTAATAGGTGATAAAAGCTAACACAAGTATAGTATCAGGGTTAATCCTTTTTGTGCACCAGCTCCTTTAGTAACCTCACAGTTCCAGGGAGGTGGGCTGTTAGTTAGTGTCTTTGGTTAATGAATGAGATGCACAGCTGGATGCTAAACAACATGCCCAGTTGAGTGGCCGGACTCAAGCCCCTGGGCAAGGTATCTCACCCAAGCCCTCCTAAATATTCAGCAGCAGACTATATCTGAAAAGGGAGAGTCAAAATGGTCATTTCCAAGAGATATGCAGAGATCGGCTAAAACGGTGGATGTGTGGAGCTCTGTAAGCTTCAGTAAGGTATGGAGGCTGTGTGGTGGCTGCAACAGTCGTGTTTGTGAGTGGAGGAGGAGCAGCATTTGCCCGAAGAGCAGTCCTAAGGCCATGTGCTTTGCACTAGCTCGTGATGGATGACTGACCAAAAGTCCCGGGCCCCAGACTTGTAAGGTTGTGTCTGTCAGATCACACCTTGAGCAGGTACCCAGCAGGGCTGTGCTTACCGTGGGTCGCCTCTCTGGTGGAAGCAGATTTCCTTTGTTTCTTCGAGACCTGGTTTCTCTGTGTATCTCTAGGCACCCTGGCCTTGGTTGTCAGCTCTTAGTCCTCATTTCCTGGACTCTCCATCTTCCTCTCTCAGGTACCAGGAAGACTTTAGCCCGCTCGTGAGCGGGTGCTCCTGTTACTGCTGTAAGAATCACACTCGTGCATACATCCACCATCTGCTGGTGACCAACGAGCTCCTGGCTGGTGTCCTGCTTATGATGCACAACTTTGAACACTACTTCAAATTTTTCTGCTCCATCCGGGAAGCACTCAAAAGTGACACACTGCCACAGTTGAAAGAACTCATCTGCAGACAAATGTCTTGAGAACTGGAAAATACACACCTGCCTTGTCTCTGGAAACAGTGAAGAAGCAGAGATCTGAGCTTTCAGCCTTTATGGTGGGAATGAAGACATCTGCCTCAAATGGTCCAGGGGGTGTAGAGGAAGGTCTTCTGGAGAGTTCAGTGGACAACATTGATCAGAATGATTTGAACCGTGATTTAAACTCTCTAGGCTTATTCCACTAGTAGATAGAGATCCATTTAGTGAAGGCAAAGCATTAGATGTGAGAGAGACTTTTGAAAGGTTGATGAGCTTCTAGATGGCTGAGTGGAGAAGACTGTGTGAGTAGCTTGTCATCTGAGGCACAGCTGTTGCCTGGAGAAGAAATTAACTGATTCCACCGAGGGGTTTTTGGTTGTCTCTCCTCATGTTCTCAGGGCCTTGGGGCATACTCTGGACTTCAGTGCTCCTGGGACAGTGCAGTCATTCAGAAGGGCTCCCTTGACCTACCCATGCTCAGCTCACCTTGGAATATGGGGCTCAAATAGTGCTGTTATGATCAGTTAACTTCATTTGGCTACTTGGTCTATTTGTGACGACTTATCTTCCAAAAGCCGGCATACTTACCCATTAGGAACCACATTTTGCCTGGCTGCTTTTGTCTGGTTGCGCAGATCCAGCATGACTTGCCCCAGGCTCATAAACTGCCTAACTGCATAATGACTAGCTCTGTCACTTGGGGGAGATTTCTTTGCTCTGTATTTATGTTATATGGATAGAATCCTGGCCTGGCCGTAGAGGATCAGTTTGTATTCCACTCAGCTGTAAGCTCAAGCAAATCTTGACTTTTCTATGCCTGTTTCTCAGTAAATGGGGACAGGCATGGTGGATGGGACCAGATGATTTCTGTTTGAAGCAAAATGTTTAGAATCTCAGCCATACTCATCACCTTTAAATATTAATCACTATTGGCCTGCCTTTTTTTTTTTTTTTTAAATGCATCAGTAAGTTTGTTCTCTGGTTTGAAGTGGTTGGTGATTGGCATCTGCAGGCTCTGAGGCTGGTTGTCCTTCCTGTGTTTTCTGTGTGGGCATGGCAGAGTTTTTGTTTTTTTCAGTGTGTGCTTTTCTATATTTATCAATTTTTCTAAAGAATGCAAAAAACATATATGTATATACATGTAGTTTTTGTAAGAATAATACAATTTAAAATATTCATTTTTTGTAGGTACAAGAAATGCATTTCTTATATTTTATTGGCTTCAATTTATAGTGGGCATTACTGGACATTGTATGTAGTAACTATGTGGTTATTGTATTTTTATGTGTTGAAACCTAACTCTGTTTTCTCATTTAGTGGTATGGTGACTTCTCATGAATGCAAAGAGTTTCTGGTCTCAGTGATCTGTATTGAATGTATTTTGTGCTTGTTTATATGCTTGTACTCTTGGTCAATACCAGACCCATTATTGAAGGAGTATTAGTAAATATTCAAGAATCTGGATAAATTTATTTTATTTATGTCTAAAACACTGAAAGTTCTGTTAGACATTGTTCAGGTCCCTGGGTCTTTTCTTTATTAGCACATTTGAAAAAAAAACTTTTATGTTTTAAATATATTAAGGGCAATAGCCAATAAACATTTTTAATTAAAAAAAGAAACACAAAAAAACCCTCCACTGTGTGTTGACTTTTTGTAAGTGGTAGTAAGTTTACAAAAGTATTAAGTTTCCATGGTACAGGGACTGTGCTAAAGGTTTCTCATGGGGGGGGATGGGGGGGGACGACACGGGGACTTGCTCCAGATTTTAGATTTTATCATTTGTTTATTATCCAAAGAAATTTTTATGTTGCATTTAAAGGAATGTTACTCAACAATATACATTACCTGCCTCTCTGCATTATAGAATTAGTGGCTGTAAGGCCATGCTAGTGTACAGTAACAATAAGTTCAGCAGTCTTTGCATCAGTTTTTAAATCTGTGTGTGTCTGTGTGTGTGTGAGTGTGTCTTTACAAATCTGCCGTGACTCATGTGGCAGAGGACAGCTACAGGAGTGTGGTCTCCTTCCACCATGTACATTCTAGGGATCAAGCTCAGGCTGTCAGGCTTGGGGGCAACTGCCTTTACTCCCCCAGTCACCTTAGTGGCCCCCTTTGGAGCATTTTGCCAGACAACTTAGCATTGACCCTGGAAGCATGTCTGCCAGAGGCTGCTGTCCTCATGTTATGAACCAAGGTCAGTAGGAGGTTGTTTTAACCTGCCTGAAGGTCTGCCAGAAATTCAGTCTCTTCTCAACTCCCAGGTTAAATGCCAGCTTCCCCTGAGTGAAGCACGACCGTTCACATTCTTAGTTATGAGTAGGTGTAGTGGCATCTATCTGTGATTCCAGCACTACAGAGGCAGGGATGGACCAGCCTGGGCCACATAGCAAGACCTGTCTCAACAATATCTCCCCCCTCCATTCCTTCCTCCCTCCCTCCATCTTGCCTTGCCTCTGGGTGGAAGGTACTGAGAGAATTCTAACTGAAACAATGTGTCCACAGTACCATGCTGGTGCCTGTAGATGTTCAACATGAATTGTCAATCAGCAGCTGCCAGTCCCTCAGCCCGGCCACAGCTTGAGGCTGCTCACACCCTGAAGATGGCTGACAGGGTCTGAGGCCTTGAATAGCTCCGATTAGTGCAGTGGTGTGCTGGCTACTCTTCTGTTAATTTGACACACAAACTCGAGTTATCTGAAAGAAGGGAGCCTTAATTGAGAAAATGCATCATAAGGTCCAGCTGTAAGGAATTTTCTTCATTGTTTACTGATGGGGGGAGAGCCCAGCCCGTTGTGGGAGGGGCCACCCTGGCCTGGTGGTGGTGGGTTCTGTAAGAAAGCAGACTGAGCAAGCGTAAATGACATCTCTTCATGGCCTCTGTGTCAGCTTGTACCCCTGTTTGAGTTCCTGTCCTGACTCCCTTCAGTGATATACAGTGCTGTGGAAATGCAAGCCAAATA